>NW_017300047.1:390763-404891 GCF_001594075.2 Trachymyrmex cornetzi | reverse complement strand
TCCATCCATCCATCCATCCATCCATCCATCCATCCATCCATCCATCCATCCATCCATCCATCCATCCATCCATCCATCCATCCATCCATCCATCCATCCATCCATCCATCCATCCATCTATCTATTAAGCATGTGTTGTGTGTGTACGTAAAGTATTTTTTTATTTTTGACATAATTAAAAATCATATTGTACTAAATTCATGGACAATCAACTACAATAATTAAAGACATCACTAATGTGTATCTCTTTCTTTTGTAAAAAGAGTCCATTTAAATAAAATTCGTATATGAAACTGAAAAAAACGAAAGAGATACACATTAGTGATGTCTTTAATTATTGTAGTTGATTGTCCATGAATTTAGTACAATATGATTTTTAATTACGTCAAAAATCAAAAAACTAAACTCCAAGAATGGAATCTAGCAAGTCTAATTCCAATATTCCAAGGTAATTTTTCGAACTTATTTGTAAATAAATTAAGATGCTATTAAATTTCTTGTCAGTATATTGTGTATTTCAACATATTATGATAATTGACTCAGCTTGAATTCTTATTTATTCATTTGTATTGGATGTTCCTAATAAATTTCAGATAATGAAATAGATGAAGAGGCTTTTCGATCACTTACTAGTGATGTGATAAAGTTTCTTATTGTTAAAATAGGACCTCGAGTAAATTTTTTAAAAATTGGCATGAACAATTTGAAAATATAATAATATTAAATAATGCATTGCAAGATGTGGAAAATATAACACAAAAGGTTATTTTTTATTTGTTGGCATTAAAAATTTAATATAAAGTTTTCAGACACAGATACAATTTTTCAACAAATTGAAATACTAAAATATTTAAAAAAACTAAAACTATTAAATAAAATTATAAACTTATTCTTTATGTATATAGGTTATCATTGATGATCAACAGTTGGAAGCAACTGATGTTTTAGAAAACCTCGAATCTACTGAATCTGTTCAACCTATTGAACAATTAGAAAGTACGATTTCATTAATAAAATTATACCAGTAACGAACATCCAGACAGCACAGAATATTTATGATAATATTTATTAATACCCATTTTTTGAAATGTTGTAAATATTTTATACACATTTTATATAAAGCTTGTTCGAAATATTATTAAAATATAGATTAAAGATTTTATGTAATATTTATGATAAAATAAATAAATATTTCTGGGAAATATTTTTTACTTGGATTATAATGTCTTATTAAATGCTTTTATAACATTTATTACAATAACATTTACGATATTTCATAATATTTCGAAATATTTATAATAAACGTATATATTTATGATTTGTGCAATTTATAAGACCACACAAAAATATTTATAAAATAGTTAAAAAATAGTTTTATAAATATTTATAAATATTTTGTAAATATATTTTATAAATATTATGTGCTGTCTGGGCAATACTACATTAATTAATTGTGATTAAAAACACAATTATGAAATTAAAAAGGACATTTTGCACTTCTAATAGGTCAAATACCTGATCAACTGATTGATACAGTCATTACATCTTCTAGCGTGAACACCATATCAAATAGGTCAGAAGATTTACGAAATATTTTGAAATTAACACCAGAAGGGCTCGCTGTCCTGAAAACGTATGATAGTATTCAATAGAACGATACAACAAGGCTTTCGCAGTTTTCAGTCGAGCAACATAAATGTACACGCGAGTAGTATACGAGTTTGGAGGGGATGGACTAAGAGAATTGCGACGCCCAGTGGCAAGAGAATTCTATAATACACGTATAGAAATTTTCTTGCTATCGCAGGCCGCTTCTCCTTAGATCTTCCTATCCAAACATATATTATACTTGTTCATATTGTTCATGCGAAAATTGAGAGCCTTGCGATACATTAAAGCTTCAATCATGCTCTTTTGCAGGTATCGATTATAATGTCCCAGACCACCCGTACATACCTTTTGTCTCGGAAGCAGAGCATTTTAGAAAAAACCGTTTCAGACAAAAAGTTGTGGGGTTCTAAATGATCTATTCAGTGATCTGATCAATCTGACATTGGGTGACGTTATCAAGGTCAGAGCAATGTGATTTTGAATTTTTTAAATGAAATCCTCTATTTTTCATTGCATATTCTTGTAGCACACCTCGAAAGCTTTCCAAAACACTATAATAAAATATTTTTTCATGAACTACTTTTCGAGTTATAATGCTTGAAAGTTACAGTATCGCCGGCATTAGTATTGCCCAAGGTGTATACTATGTGAAGGTTAAACTTAGTCGGATTTAATTCACATCGTTCATCCTGATGGGTATAATGCTATAAGAACGGGAAAATGTATACAGTCAATCTGGACCTGATTGATCATCAAACATAATCAGTCCAGTTAATAAATAATGCCGGCTATACTGTAACTTTCAAGCATTATAACTCGAAAAGTATTTCATGAAAAAATATTTTATTAGTGTTTTGAAAAGCTCTCGAGGTGTACTATAAGAATATGCAATGAAAAATAAGGGGTTCCACTTAAAAAATTCGAAGTGACATTGCTCTAACCTTGGTGACGCCATCCAAGGTCAGATTGATCACATCACCGAATAGATCATTTAGAACCCCACAACTTTTGTTTGAAACGTTTTTTTTTTTCTAAAATGCTCTACTTCCGAGATAAAAGGAGTGTACGGGAGATCTGGAACATCCTATTGTATAGCACGGCTACTCTAACCATACTGTCTTGCAGGTATCGATTATATAGTATGGCTATTCCAACCATATTCTCTTGCAGGTATTCATTACATAGTATGGCTATTCTAACCATACTCTCTTGCAGGTATTCATTACATAGTATATGGCTATTCCAACTATATACTCTTACAAGTATTCATTATGTAGTATGGTTATTCCAACCATATTTTCTGAGTGACTGCACTATATAGTATATATATAGTGAGGTAATACTATATGGATTTAACTAGTAATACTGTATAGGTTTAACTAGTAATACGGTACAACTATGCTATTGTTACAATTTATATAAGTTAGAAAAATTTGAGAATCTCAATCTAAACTGATAAAATGCTACCATTGAGAATGTTGGATTATCCATAATCGTACAGTTGCAATATTAATATGATATGGTAGTGGCTATATTAAACATATAATATGATTGAATTAACCATATTTATAGCTAATACTTTTAATTTTTTTTCTCTGTGTATAATTTCGATAAAAGAAGAAAAATTATTTATTGTGTAATATCATAGGTATAATAGACTATGCATTTTGCAATCTTAGTTTTGCTAGAAAGAATTAAATCATATCACAAACATTTTTAACTTGATAAAAGAGAAAGAGAGAGGGGGACAGAGGGGAGAGAGAGAGAGAGAGAGAGAGAGAGAGAGAGAGCTGATTTAAACGACTTCATTCTTTCTAAATCGATGATAACTTCACAGAAATTCGCAGTCTATTCTTATATTACATCTATTTGTAATTAACGTAATATAAAATGTTTATAAATGTGCCAAAAATTAAGGATAGATTCATAGAATATCAATAGTAAATAATAAAATTAACAGTAAGTACTGACAGCTTAAGAATTATTAACAGTAAGAAAATACGAATTATTGATTTTATTGATATACGAAACGAATCACAAATCGATGACAGATTGTTAGCGTAAAATACATTTTTCGTGTCGGTTTTTGCATATCGGCTCCATAATTCAGCTATACGCGACAATAGCTCGAATCGTGAAGCGGTAATCGGAATAACCGAGTGGTCGGCGCGTAATGTAATACTCCACGGTAAATAACGATCGTGAAGCGACGGCGGCGATATTTATGATCTGTCAGAAATTACGAAATATCGCCCGCAATTAATAAGCAGCGCAATCTGACGTGGGGAAAAAAATCCGCGTCTCTCCTCTTCTCGCACTGCATAAATAGTAATAGCTTTAATTTATATGTATACGAGGTCCGAGATAGAAAGATTAAAGCTGCAGGCGTTTAATTGAAATCTTTTTTTTTACTTTTTATTTACTTTCTTTTTACTTTGCTACATATGTACCATGATTCTAGAGCTGTCCGCTCCTCTGTTTTTTTGTGGATATATATACGCATGCGGTGGTCCAAATCTATAACGCTACGTTTCGGAACAGTTTGCGCCAAGAATTTGATCCAATCTCATCTTTCTCCTCGTGGGCGGCGTTGACAACTTTTCACCCTCTCCCTATTATACTTCTTTTCTTTTTTTAACCCTGTATAGCCTTCTGTCGCAGTATCGCTGTTTATCGAGCTCACGGGTATAAAATATTGCGGCGAATATCAGCGGGCACTTTGTCATCCGCCGTAAACTCTCACGTTCGTGTAAATTTCTTTTAACGGCACTGGCACTTTAATTGGAAAGCAAATTAATAATGTCGACTCACGCGTTATTACCCAGTATGTACCGCAATTGATAAACGAGCGACAGCGCAAGTGTAATAGGAACGTCGATAGAGATTTGTGTACATGTATCCCAAAAAGTACGTTTTTTGAAAGGAAAACAAAGAAAATTAAAAATTAACAATTTAGCGGATCAAGATAGAGATTTGTATACAAAATGAGCCTTGAAAAGTATATTTATTGAAAAAAAAAAAAAAAACAGATAAGAAGATTAGAAATTAAAAATTTAACGGATCAAGACCGCAATAAGTAGGTCGAACTGGTCTACTATATTATTATTTTTATCATGCAAAGATCACCGACTCCTCGGATCATTTATTAACAACGTCGACGTTGTAGAAAAAATATATTCGAACTTATATTGCGGAATTACTTTCGTTATCGTCATGCGGAAACGAGTGGAACAAAACCGCCGAGGAGCGAGATAAAGACGGAGGTACTGTTCGTGCTTCGTGTATAAAACAGTGTCCCCTTGTTACCGAAGTGTGTATTTTCTGGCACATGATATACAAAATTCATTTCGGGTTATCGAAAATAACAACGGAACAACATCCCGCGCCATTTGCTGCGGCAGTTTGTTGCTGATAGCTATTTTGTAAGTCGCGTTGGTTCTTTCGAGAATGATATCTATCTGGTTACGCTGCGAAAGATGTGTAAGTTAAGTGATACAAATGATAAAATCCGTAAATGATGAAATCCGCAAATACATAACTATGCTGAAGATGTATGTTAAATTGTTTCTTTAAAAACAATGATATATTGCACTTTATACAAATAAATTTAATTAAAGCAAAGTGACGTTTTGAGGAAAAGAGAGATTTCTTGATACTTAGTCTTGATTAATGAGGTCCATTAGATCGTTTCTCGTATAACTTGCTACTTGTACTACTTATATTTTAACTTTGTTTATATTATTTATGTTTCTCAACTAACCTTCAACTATAGCTATGAAACTACACCGAAGTTCTAAAGTGTTCTATTTGAAGTACAGAAGGCAAGTAATCTTCTTATCGCCTTACGGCAATTGATAAAGGAAGGTTCAAAGTTTTTTTACCTCATTTAGAACCTCATCATATTGTATCAATCGTATAAATTGTATAACCAGTCATTATTCCAATCGATGGATTCTAATTCGCCCGCTAAACAAAGTTTTCATTTTGAGACCAAATGATTTGTTGTCGAGATTTAATATAAGGTAATCGGATCCAATATGTGTGCATAGGTATTCAAAATGTCCTATTCGCTGTTTGTAGATAATTACATGATTAATTCAACAGATAGCAATAGTAGTTTGTATAGGTTGTCCGTCTGACTCGATTGCATCAGTTTATTGCTCAATTTGTCCATTCTGTTATCGTTAACAAAGCAAAATACAGAGTGTCATGGTCGTAATGTAATATTTCGTAGATAAGTAATTGTTCCCTATAACTGTAAAACTGTATAACAAACTACTGAAATTAATATTAATATTTGGTTATTAATAAAATTAATATATAACCAAAAGATGGTTATTAATTTTAGCAGTTTATATTATACTGTAGCTCTATATACATACTTTACAATGTTATATATTTAGTTTATACTTTTTTCAACAACATTTTGCTTATAATCAAAGAGAGGAAATTCTTTGTAAAGTAGAACCAATATGGCCAATCTAGGCATAATGAATGTATACATTAATTGTAACGTTTTTCTTGATACTTTTATTGTTTCAGAAGATGGATTATAATTCATCTGTTAAATATCATGGAAATAAGTACATAAATAGGTAAGTCCATTGTTTGGAAAATATGTATATAGTTCTATATTCTTATGTGTCAATAAACGTGTCAATGTGTTAATAAACTTATAATCTTATAAAAGTAACATTGGATTATTTTATTTTTCATTTTTCTAAGTTTTTTTGTGAAAAAAAGAAAAACATATATTTAGATTATATAGGGTACATATATATTCATTTTGAAAAAGGCTACAATATGGTATATATGCAAGTACATATATAGTGTATATTAGTAATTCAAGATTGAATTATTTAAAGCAATGAATTTTTTTATTAACATTCAGAATGTTCTGTCTCTTTTGAATGTGACCATTAATTTTCAATTTTGGATTCAGCAAAAAATTAAAAATAATCGCCAAACTTAGGAGCATGTAGGATTCAGTTATCATATATATTTTTACACACATATTTTTACACACAGGTCAATATTTGATAAACAAATATTGACCTGTGTGTAAAAATCTCTAAATAATGTACTATCTAAATAATGTACCATCATAATTTTACAAGTTTTAACAAATAATCAAATCAAGTTTCGAATTAAACGCTTCAAACACATAATACTCGCATTCTATCGTCGACGATGCATGATAAATGAGCATAAACAAATGTTGCATTTCATGCGTGTCGTGTAAACACGTTTTCGCTTGTGGACAAAGCACCAACAGTATCTACTATATCCGGTATGATTGATGGATCGTGTACACGCCAAATCGTTTTGCAAAAAAATACTGTTACTTGTGAAAAATGGAGAACGAAAAATGAACTCTCAAAAATGCGATAAAAGATAAATTAATTTTAACATTAATATATTTTGGTGCATTAATATGTTTAAACATGTATGTTATTAAAATGAGTGCATCGTCGGATATAATATGGTCAACGGGAATTCTACGCTTTTATTATAATGACATTTTTCTTTAACGAGAACATAGCATATATAGTGTCCAATTTTAATTATTACATGGTTAAAAAGTGAAATAGGACTTTGCATTTTTTTTTAAGCTGACGGTCATATTCACTCTGCAGTTTTATCAGTTTCAATGCGTTTGTCCCTCATTAGTCAAATAATATATTTCTCATATATATCTAAATATCTTATCTATTATATTATTTGAGAGAAAGATAAAAATATTCGAAAGAAATAATATTTCGATATAATCAAAGACTGGTTACAATCGCCCGTTATATCTACCATTCCGAACGTAATTCGGAATTATCGATTATAGATTATGGACGTACGTGAGGCATAACTGTTGGCTTGACGCGAATCGTGTTGACGAGACATCGATGACATTTCGTGACAACCCTTTCCGAAAGCACTGAGCGTGATATCATCTGCAAGACGTATCCACACACAGTGTCAGTTACTATTAATCAGAGTCCACTGACCGCGAGTGTCCGAGATGTACCGCAAGCTGACGTTACTTAGGGCGGTTTTATTTATGGAGTTATTCTACCGTAAAGAAGATTCAGTGAGATGTTTTCTGCGGCAAATTATTCCGCGCAAAATGCAATATACATTATTTACGTTTTTAAGATCTATTTAAATATTGATAGAGAGAGATACCTAATTTTATAGATTACGTAACGTGTCATATTCCTTTCACGATTTTAGTGATGTAAACATAAATTACATAGAATATCACACATTTAATCCTTCAGTGCCACACTATACGTTTTGTCACGAATTTATTAAAGTAATATTATAAAACATATCTCATAAAAATAAACATATTATAGAGGAGAAGGTAGTATTATGGCCAATATAAATATTGCGGCTCTCTTAATATCTCCGTTACTAAGCGCGAATTCTAGCGATTACTTATGGAATTATTTCTTCAGTAGCTCTCCATTACACTATGACGCTAATATATCGATAATCAATAACCAGCACTTATTATAACGCATTTTTTTACTTGCAAGTATTTCGAAACGTTTCTGAGGTACATTTTAGCATTTAATTACATATACTTCCTCATTTTTCTTAAACTTGAGCGTATTATCACACGAATATATGTATTTTTAAGTGTATTGTTTATTATTTAACATTTTATTTGACTGTACATATTTTGAGTTATGCAAATTTAAACAATAGCATAGCATTTTACTAATGTGGCCTTCTCTGGGTATTGATTACTCACAGTCATTTTTTTGAGGTTTTTATACTAAAATAATTATTTGATAATTTACTTCTTTGTTAATTTTGTAACCAAATATTGTTTTCTAAACAAAACTAATTTTTTAAAGCTATTTTTATGGAAGGCCACATTACCAGCCATATTTTTCTTCGAGTCATTATGCAATGTCGTTACATTTTTATTAATGTGTCCTAAGTAATAAATATTTTGTAATTTTAAATCCAGAATCGATTTAACAACATTTTAACGAATGTAGTTGTCAAGTTTTAAAATTAAGTTTTAAACTTAAGCACTAAATATTGATTATTAACCAAGTTATTGTATAAAACTGGGTTGATATAATATCATCTTCTCTACTACTAATTTTGTTTTATCAAAACGCCAGACATTAAGAAATATAACGGTAACTAGAAAATATATATCTTTATTAATAAAAAAGTTATACCATAAAAGTAAAAGATAAACCTCGGGTGTACTAAGATAAATATATCAGTTAGTAGACAATGGATATGAATTATTGAACGAAATAACAACAATTTTAAACATTAAGTTTTTAGTGATATGTTCAACTCTAAATAAATTCGTTGTTTATAAAAATTTAATTACAAATTTATTTAGAATCGTAAATATTATTAAAAGTTTAATGTTTAAAATTTTTGTCATTTTGTCTAATAATTGAATCATGTCTACTAACATGTACATTTATACCTTATACTAAGAATAATACTGAATTAAGATTTCTTGGTAATAACTATAATTTATACCGTTAAAATGTTTATGACATTTTGACGTTAAAATGACAGAAATGAAGTAGATAAAAAATTAATCTAACTCTAATCTAAAATTAAATTGTATGATTACAAATTTTTTTAGAAAACGTATTAAATCAAATAACAAGCAGACATCGTCATTTTGACGTCAAAATGTCAAATGTCGTATTATACTTGTTACCTGAATTGTGATTTATGCCTTTCAAAAAGATTTGGAATTTACAATTTAATGAGATTTAATTTTTCCGTTTTATCTTCACATCTTTTCTTCCTCTTTTAATTTAATTTATATGAAATTCCGATATATATAGATTTGAATAACATAGCTTAATTAATTTCAAACCGTGACGCTTCTGTTGGATATTTTTCCATTCGCGGTAATCGATCTTACTATATCAAACATATCGGGATGTTTTAAGAAATCTTAAATGAATTCGATCGATCTTTATTTTCGTGTCCGTAATCGAATTTTCTGAATATAAATCTTGCCCTTCTGCAGTATAGTCAGTAAAACCGCGCGATACGGTTAATTGGGTCACATCGGCGCGTACTTTACCATTACTCTCCCTTTAATAATTCCTGGTTCCCCGTTCTGGTCGAGAGCAGAACCCGAAAACGTGGCTAACACGCGAGCGAGACTGCGCATAGCTGTGTGCGACCGCGGTTAGATGCATTCCGGACATATACAACGCACGGGCGGGATGAAATCGCAGCGATTTATAACGCCGACACCGACGCCCTATCTTGTTGCGTCCAGCTCCCGCGAGAGTGGCTCTTCTCTCGACGATATAACGTCGGCTGGTATACGTATACACACCTTCCCACTTTTACGTCAAGGATGCAATAGCACCGTTCTTGGTGAGAGAACATCTTCTTCATGCTTTCCTATTTCATTTCCCGTCGTAGGCCCGCGTCGGCGAAATACCTATATTTCAAAAAGAAATCACCGTTGGGGAGTAGGAACAGCGGGAGTCACTCCCGGTCATCTTCCACTTACACTTTTGTGTCACTTTTGTTACAGACACTTTTGTAACAAAAGTTTATCTGTATTTTTACAACACGGCGATGAAAGAAATATTTGCAGCTTAAAACAATCATAGATTGAATCCTACAAATGGAATATATGAGTGTGCACATATCGTACAGCATTTTTCAGAATTGTTGGCACGACAGTGGATTTTCCTACGCGCGTATGTAAAAACATGGAATTTCTGAAATCCTAGTGTCGCATCCCCGTGGAGAGATGATAATTCGTTAACATAGTCTGTGACAGATTAAAGATAACGACCACACTTACCTGAGCATGTTGTGCAGAGAATAAAATTTGTACTTGCCTCGCATGTATGAGCAATTTTAAGCTAAAAAAAAAGCCGACTAGTTTATTTAGTGTTCGCTTCCGACATGAAATTTTTTCACAGTGTTAATAGAATTCTATGTTCATCAAACTCTCTCTATTGCTCAAAAAGTAAATTTACGAACGTTTGCATACTCGCTATGTTTTGTAGTTTTAGGCGATTGCGTTTTATTAAATTACTTTCGTGGAGTATAAATTGACGTCAAGATGCCTTCTCGTATTAAAGATGTATTAGACGTACAATCCCTGTAAAGAAAATTAAATTTGGAAGTATGTTTTATATTTACACTTTAAACTATATATGGGGCGTTCTCTGTTAAATCGGCCACCCTCTACCCATTTCAATTTTTGAGATAAAATTCTTTAGAAGGACTTAAAATTTTCCTTGAATCTATTTTTCGATGCTGTATGGCGTTTTTGAAAATTCAAAATGGCGGACTCGAAATGGCGATTGAAGTGAAAAAAGACATTGAAAAAATTAATGATATCGTGAACAAACGTGCACGATGTGATGTACAGGTCTGATCAGCGTGCGTGCGTGCGTGCTTGTCAAAACGAATTACGTTGAAATCAATCCTTCTTCAACACGATATCCAGTGGTTATCAAGACATTTGCGTACAAAATTTTAAATTATAATTCGATCATTTTCTTCCTGAGAAAGTACGTTACAAAAAAATCTACGGTAGGAGTATTATTGTGCGTTAAAAACAGTTTAGAATTTCTACAGGATAATAATATGATAATAATAAATCCGTTAATAAATCAAACTAATCAAGACTCCTTACAAATCAAAGAATTGGAAAGAGTTAAGGGCACTAGGAGTCAGGCGCAGAAGATAGTCGGCGTCGTTCGTACACAGTAATAAGTCCTTCTGACGAGAGATTTTTTATCACTTTACAATTTTCATTAGTACTAGCTAATAATTAAAAAGTGACTCACTGTGTCTGATACCGACTGGCCAACATATCAGCAACCGGTTCTTGAATTATTCATGATAATATTTGCGATACGGTACTTTGTAATTGTGATGAGCGTCCCTATTTTCGGGATAATTAATTATATTATTAAAGTTTTTTGGTAAAATAGTTTCTATATTCTTTAATTCGACATTTTAAATATTTCCCTTCTTTTTCATTTTCCTTTTCTTACTTTTTATTTAATTCTGACATTGAAATTCTCGATGTAAGGGAGCTCACCATGACAGGATAACTTTTACTTTATATATGTTAGTGTGTGTTTGCTCTGAGGAAGGCTCAAAAATGAGTTGAAACATGTAAGCGCGTTTAGTGAATAAAGAAGTTTCACTTTTTATAAGTGTATTATTTGCGCAACGTTTTCTGCGCCTGACTTCTAGTGCCCTTACTCTTTCCAATTCTATGATAATAATAAAAATAAAAGAAATACAATGGCTCGATTCCAATAAATCAAAACATACAAAGTTGGGCAACGAGCCAGATGTAAATACATAAAACAATTTAATAATACTACATTACACACAAACGTTTACACACGCTGTTAAATTTTATAGGGTCAAATTAACTTAATGTGAGTCGCCACTGCTACTATTCAATAATATCGTTATTTTTTAAAACAATGGTTATATTTGACACTGTACAGTATCAGTTTAATATTATATATAGTGTCAAATTTAATTATTGTTTTAGTAAAAATAATGATATATTTAGTAGGAGTAGTGGCTACTCACGTTAGGTTAATTTGATACTATAAAATTTAACAATGAACCTTACAATTTATTTTTTCGACTATTAAAAAACGGATTAAATTTTATATCAATAATCATAATAATACTAATATTAATAATAAAATAAAAGACAAATTCTTTAAGTTCCTTTTGTTAATTCTGTTTTTGAAAAATTTGCATTGATTGTGAATATGTTTAATTGTAAATTGGCTTACATGATTCCGAATACATTAAAGAGTTTAAGGGGGCAAGATAGGTAACGAGGCCGAAAAAAAGCAGATTTTTGAGATTTTTTTCTCGGTTCTGAATAAATATAATTAGTTGTAAGTTTTTACATGTAAAAGAGTTATTTTTAAAGTGTATTTCTGAATTTTTGTATGAAGAAATATTCAATATTTATCTCGTGGTGGCGGTAGTTCGTCGGCGTTTAAAAAAAGAGACGGCGTGCGGTGCGTAACGTCTGGCCTCACAGGGGTATCTGAAATAAAAAAACCAAAACATTTTATTTAATATATTAGTTTCTCGTGCTTTTGAACGATTCCATTTTGAAAAATATGCGATTTTCGATTTTTGGCGCGGTTTTGAATGTAGAGATACGATTTTCACGTGAAAAATCAGCCTATTATTGCCCGTAAAAAATAGTAAAAATTTTTTTTTATTAAAAACGATCGTTCAAGAACAAGTATTTATCATATAAAAGATGCCTGCAAAATTTCATTAAGATCGGTGCATTACTTTTTGAGTTATGTTACGCACCGACTTCAAAAAAGTAGTTTTGAGAAAAACGCGTAAGTTTTAAGAGCAAATAAAAGTATAATAATGATTTGTTTTTCCAACTTACATCGAATCATCTATTCCAGGGCCATAGTGGGCATCCTCTGAAGCAGTTGTAGAGTCCAAAGAATCTTTTTTTTCTTGTCTACGAGCTGTACAAACAGCTGCCGCTGTATAGGTACCTGCTTTCTACGACTTCGAACACTATTAATCTATTATCGAAATAACCGGTATATCTCAGCGAGTTTTAGTCCGATCGACTTGAAATTTTCACAGGATATTCCTGAGATGTACTTTCATATAAAAAATTATCAAAAAAAATGTTTTTTTCAAGTTGCTAACCTATCTTGCCCCCTTAATAAAGAGAGGGAAAAACCAATTGGAATCGTCAAAAAATCAGAATGTTGTCTATAAAATTTCGTGCTGTGATTGCGATGTTAGTTATGTTGATCAGACAAAAAGACAATTACAGATGAGAGTGCATGAACACATTTCCGATGTCAATAAGAGAAGCAAATCTCCATCGGTGATTTCTAACCACCGCATGGAGGAAAATCACATTTTTGATTGGGATGGAGATTTTGGATACAAAACCCTCTTATAATAAGATGGTATTGGAAATGGTACACATAAAAAGACATAAAGAAACACGGAATTAACAAACAGAATGATACGGAATCGCTACCTGAATCATATTCCAATATTATACTATCGCTTTCCCCTTCTTAGAATTCTCCCGTTTGTCCCCTTCCAGTCTTCACTTATTCTCATGTTTATCTTCTGCTTGTCTGTGATCATTACACTGCTGGATATCGTCAGAGTCTCTCATAGAGTTGCAATCCAATTTTTTAATAACAATGTGAACTGGCGGATTTTTTTATATAAAGAAACTTTTTATAATTGGACCTACTACGTTATATAATAAGGTATTTAGATGTATATATTTTATATATAATAATAGGCAGGGAATGGAAGTAACTCGTTACTTGTAACGAAGTTACAGTTACAAGTTACTTTTTTGGTAACTTTACTAGTAACTGCGTTACTCTTTTCTTTAGTAACTGTAACGGTAACGAAGTTACATTTTTTTTGGTAACGGTAACGAATTTTACAGTTACTTTTATCGTTACTTTGCACATGATTGGACACGATACGACACAAGCCACTT
>NW_017300047.1:338043-380702 GCF_001594075.2 Trachymyrmex cornetzi | reverse complement strand
TTGTTACTTTTCCTACTCGGTAACGAGTAACTGTAACTTGTTACTTTTAAAAAGTAACTTTCCATTTCCTGATAATAGGCATCAAAGACTTGATATTAACTTTAGTCTGACTTTATAGGCTTGATAACATAAAGATGAATTTTTTATATCTGATTTGATTATGCAATTTTGACATCACTTATGGAGGAAAAATTTCTTTACCAGTAATTTTGACTATTCTTTATGATTAGATATTTAGACGTTTTTATTTGTTAAGGTTTATATATTCCGTTATTATTTTGTAATTTCAAATTTGTTTCCTCTCTAACATTGAAAATAACTCTATCGGAGTCGAAACGTGTGTGTGTAATGTAATATTATTTAATTGTTTTATATATTTACATCTGGCTCGTCGTCCAACTTTGTATGTTTTGAATAATATGATAATTTAATAAGTGTGTTGAAGCTTTATGTTACCTTGTAAGAGTCCCCTTGCCTCTCACGTGTGTGTGCGCACGCGTTTGTGTGTGTGAGTGTGCGCGAGCACGAACGCGTATGCTGTGTGGATGGATGTACCATGGAATTAATTTTTTAATTTTTTATCCTTTACTTCCCGTAACTAGCGTTCCATTTATATCATTGGAATACCTTTTGATTAATACTTTATTTTTGCCTGCAATTATAAATCTTAAGAATTTGCGGAACAGACTGCGCAGCTCGGGAAAAGAATGATCGAATTATAATTTGAAATTTTGTACGCAAATATCTTGATTATCACTGGATACCGTGTTGAAGAAGGATTGATTTCAACGTAATTCGTTTTGACACGCGCGCGCACGCACGCACGCACGCACGCACACGGATCAGATCTCTGCATCACATCGTGCACGTTTATTCACGATATAATTTTTCCAATGTGTGTCTTTTTTATTCCAGTCGCCATTTTGGGTCCGCCATTTTGAATTTCCAAAACGCCATACGGCATCGAAAAATAGACATTACAAAGAAAATTTTAAGCCCTTTTAAAGAATTTTATCTCAAAAATTGAAATGGACAGGGGGGCCGATTTAACAGAACCCCATATATATATAAAAGTTGCATGAATAAGATTATTATATATTTTTGTTTAATAACATATTTTTGTCGTTTATTTATTTTATTTATTATTATTTTTATTGTTAAGAATTAAAATTTAAAAACCGATAAAATATTTACATTTTTTTTTATAAGTACTTTGAATATTCGAAATAATTTATGCAAAGTTTTATTGCGATTTACTGATTAGTTATAAAGATATAGAACAAATAAATATCAAGAGACGCGGTAGCAGCTCCCGTCAAGTATATTTTTGTAGTACACAATATAATAATACCATGTCATGAAAGAGACGCTACAGCGTATCCTTTACAGGAATGAACTCGCTTATATAATTAAAAATTATTGTTTTGTTTAAACAAATTGATGTTATTTAAAAATGCATATATTGGGGAAGAATATAGATTTTTACAATTAAAATGAGATAATAATCATGTCCATAAGTGTACTTGATGCTTAGATATGAATATGTGCACGTATTTTTCAGCCCAATTTATGTCATTTATTCATTCAGATACGTCATCATCGTCGTCGTCGTTGTCGTTGTCGTTGTCGTCGTCTTCGCAAAATTTTCCCCTTTTACTACTTTTTTCTCAGCACTTTCTACACTTTTTCTGAATCTTTTCTACACCTCTTCTGCACTTTTTTACGCTTAGTTTCTGCACTTTTTTTACACTTTTTCTACACCTTTTCTGCACTTTTTCGACACCTTTTCTAAACTTGTTCTACATCTTTTCTGAACTTTTACAGCACCTCTTCTGCACTTTTTCCGCATCTCTCTCACATCCTTCTGGCATCTCTTCCACATCTTTCATGTACCATTTCTGCACTTTTTCTACAACAGTACCACATCTCTCTCACACCTCTCCCGTATTAATTTCGCATTCCTTCTGCACCTCTCCGCATCTGAGTCTTACCGTTTCCGCAACTCTTTTGCACTTTTTCTGCATTTTTTCTGAACTTTTACTGCACCTCTTCTGCACTTTTTCCGCATCTCTCTCGCATCCTTCTGGCATCTCTTCCACATCTTTTATGTACTTTTTCTGCACTTTTTCTACAACAGTACCACACCTCTCCCGTATTAATTTCGCATTTCTTCTGCAACTCTCCGCATCTGAATCTTACCGTTTTCGCAACTCTTTTGCACCTTTTCCGCATCTTTTCCGCATCACTTCTGCATTTCTTTTACATCTCTTCCGCATTTGCTCTGCACTTCTTTGCATCATTTCTGCATATTTTTCCCAATTCTTCCACATCTGTCTATACACATTATTTACATATTTACTTATATCTACATTATCTATTCACCTATCAATGTTATCTATTCATCTTTCAATGTTTCACCTACTTATGTTTTTATTTGGCTATTTATGATATTTATCACCTGTCTACGTTATCTATCTACTCATCCATTTTATCTATTTACTTCCCGGTAAAAAATTTTTTAAACATTAATATGTATAAATATATGTATAAATATGTATACAAACGCATAAATATTTATAATCATAAATAATTATACATGAAATATGCCCATACATCTTTCTTTAAAATTACTTTTTAGTCAATTTTAGTGTACTAACAATAATAATAATATTGAGAAAACATGAAAAATAGTTAATGGGACTATTTTCGTATTGTTTGTTTTAGAAAAAAGTAAAGTTTGGAAAAATGTAAAAAAATTTGCTCATACATAACTATATATAATTTTACATGCAACTATATATGAGCAATTCTTTTACATTGTTCAAAAATTCTCATTATTATTATTATTTTTAGTATGTTATAAAGTAATTTTGCAAACTAAAGAAGGGTGTATAAACATGTATGGACATATCTCATACATAATTATATATGGTATGTTTGTGAATATTTATATATGTTTATGTATGTTTATACATATTTATTCATATTATCTTTTAAATATGAATACAAAATGTACTATTGCTAGTATACTTTTACAAGAACTTAGCAAAAATTCGTGAAATCCACCGGAAAGAGACATTAAAAATGTAAAAAAAAGCGTCAAGTATATTTTGCAATTTTATTCAAAATTATTTTATGAATAATTTAAAACAATAAAAAAAACCTAAATTTTCGCAAAACTATTTTATAAGTTCATTCAAAGCCATAATGAAAAAAATCAAATATAATCATTCAAAAACATAATAGAAAAAATCAAATAAAATATTATAGAAAAAAAGTAAAATCAAAATGACAAAAAAACTAAAAATAATGACATAAAAAAAGAAGTAAAATCAAAATTCAAGTATATTTATTAAAATAAGTCCCATGGAACACACAATGCTCCTACAGTAGGATATAGCGTAGCCTCTAAACATCTTTAGGATATCTCTTGGACAACTATGTTGTATGAGATAATCTCTTGTATTTGATTTATCCTTGTTTAATGTTTAGAAAACAACAAGGATAAATGATGCATTACGCGTATCATGCATGAAATGGGACGAATCTATAGAGTATAAGAGACATTTAAAATGAATAAAATAAGGCAACAGTTTAAAATGAGAACATAAATGCGATATATAGCATAATGAGAGACGCAAATATTGAAAAGGAATTTTTACATCAATAACAAGCAATAAATTGTATGAGAAACAAAAAATCGAAGATGGACAAATCTCCAGCAGCAGCATACTTGACGCGTCCGTTTTGTTCATAATTTTAGAATAAGAATTGCTACAATAGTTGTTCGTACGACTTGTCAATAGAATCGTATAGATATCAATGACAATTAAAATTAATTGCAATTTATTAAAGTTTTAAATATTTCAATAAAACACTAATGTTATAAATAACATTCTAAAAATAAAGAACACCCCAAAAAAATCTAATTATAAAGTGAAATTTTCGATAATCTCATGTTCTAAGCGAAAACTTTTATAGAAAAAGTATTCCTTTTTCAATACGGTAAACTATTCAAAAATGTATTGGATATTATTCTAACAATTTTCCTCTTGTATGAAGAGGAATATATTTACTGAAAGCGAAGTGTTCTCTTACGAGTAAATTATATTAGGAACAGCAAGATTTGTACTACAGATGCAAGGCGAAATTATTTTAATTGTAAGAATATTATGTTTATTCAATATAATCCTTAATACATAAATAGTTTACATAATATAATATCGTTCAATATATAAAATAATAGTAAAATAATGGTCAAAATTTTAAGAAACAATGCATGACGGATTAGAAATTTCTTTATTATCAAATAAATTCTTTATTATCAATTAAATTCTTTATCATCAAATAAATTTAAAAGCGAGTTATATGTAAAATTGACTTATGTATATATATCTTGTAATAAGTTTTGAAATTACATTGTTTAAGTGTGAATATCCTTTCATGAATAGAACAAATAAACGTAATAATCTACTACATGAAAACATATTTTATATAATGTTCTTTACATTAATAATGCAAATTATTATTATTAAATTGTCATAAAATAGTTTATAATATAATTCAATATAATTCCCAATATGTAAATAGTTTATAAAATAATATAATTCAATACATAAAATATAATATAACATAATTGATTATATAATATTATTATATATTATATAGGGTAACTCCGGTATATACACCGCACCTATCAAAAATGAAAAACTTAATTTATTAAGTATTATTTACTATGTCTAAAATAAACAAACTATATCAGTAAAAACTTTGTTGTACTGTCTACTACTATGAAAAAAATATTAGGAATCTGAAATATTTAGTTTTCGTATTAAAAAATAAACTTTTTGAAATCTTGCATTTTTGCTATATATAGATAATGGGTGGGATATATGGCAAAAATGCAAGGATTTCAACAAACTAAATAAAGAATACGAAAGCAAAGCACTTGTATTCTGCTCTATGCAACATGCTTTACTATTCCTCTACACGTATGTATCACGAAATACCCACTAGGCCTTTTACACGCCTTACTGTAATCATTTTATGTAGATTATAATTTATGATGATGCTACTTGTTACACACACAGTGACAAATCGATTCAACTCACAATAATTTCATTAATATTAACAGTAAAGAGCTGAAATTATAACTCAATACTAATATAACATAAAGGCATGTAACAAAGTAGTTGCGAGAAAATTACCCCTACTCCTTCTATTTTTTCTGACTTCCGCGGCATAAATCTCAACGTGGTGTATATACCGGAGTTACCCTATTACATATTATATACAATATAATTTAATATATAAAATAATTTATTAGGTGTACAACTTTGCTTCCGCCGTTTTTTCCGAAATTCGGGGCTTTATTGTAAAAAACTGGTTATACATTTATGATTCAGTCTATCGCTGGCCACTACTTTCTCCCATCTTTCGGGCAGCGTACGAATCCCGCGTCGAAAAAACTGGTCATCTTTTGAGGCGATCCACGAATCGATCCAATTTTTTACTTCTTCATAAGACCGGAAGTGCTGGTCAGCCAGGCCGAGTGCCATTGATTGAAACAAGTGATGGTCAGAAGGAGCAACGTCTGGAGAATACGGCGGGTGGGGTAGGACTTCCCATTTCATCGTTTCCAAGTATGTCTTGATCACTTTCGCAACATGGGATCGAGCATTGTCATGCTGCAAAATCACTTTATCGTGTCTCTCGTTGTATTGCGGCCGTTTGTCTTTCAATGCTCGGCTCAAACGCATCAATTGCGTTCGATACCGATCGCCTGCGATTGTTTCAGTCGGTTTTAACAGCTCATAATACACACATTACGCCGAGCTGGTCCCACCAAATACAGAGCATGATCTTGGAGCCGTGAATATTTCGGTTTGGCCATCGACGTGGAAGCATGGCCGGGAACTCCCCATGATTTTCTGCGCTTGGGGTTATCGTAATGAACCCATTTTTCATCCCCAGTCACAATGCGATGCAGAAATCCCTTCCGTCTTTGCCTTTCAAGCAGCTGTTCACAAGCAAACAAACGCCGTTCAACATCTCTCGGCTTCAACTCGTACGACACTCAATTTCCTTGCTTCTGAATCATTCCCATAGCTTTGAGGCGTTTTGAAATGGCTTGTTGAGTCACTCCCAATGATCGTGCCAATTCTTCTTCATTTTGACATGAGTCTTGATCAAGTAATGCCTCCAATTCTGCATTTTCGAAAACTTTCTCTCTTCCACCGCTATGCCGCACAGTAGGGCCGATTCGGAATCGGCGATCAAGTCACCTTTTAGACCGCAATTCTGAACCAATTTTAATGTTTTTTTTTTAAATACGCGTAATAAAATTCTTAAACATCCTCCAGTCGGATTTTCAATTTTTATTTTTTTTAGTCAGTTTTGAACGTTTCAAAATGGCGGAACCAATATGGCGGACACTTTTATCAAAAAAAGAATCATTTTGCTCGAAACGTTCTATTCGTGGGTTTCTGGGATCGCTGATTACGAATCTAAAGTTAGCTTTGAAAAATTCAAAATGGCCGAACCAATATGGCGGACACTTTTATCAAAAAAAGAATCATTTTGCTCGAAACGTTCTATTCGTGGGTTTCTGGGATCGCTGATTACGAATCTAAAGTTAGCTTTGAAAAATTCAAAATGGCCGAACCAATATGGCGGACACTTTTATCAAAAAAAGAATCATTTTGCTCGAAACGTTCTATTCGTGGGTTTCTGGGATCGCTGATTACGAATCTAAAGTTAGCTTTGAAAAATTCAAAATGGCCGAACCAATATGGCGGACACTTTTATCAAAAAAAGAATCATTTTGCTCGAAACGTTCTATTCGTGGGTTTCTGGGATCGCTGATTACGAATCTGAAGTGATTTTTCAAACATTCAAATGATGGAACCAATATGGAGGATTATTTTTGTAAATTCAACGTAATACTGAAAAGTTTGGAGACTTGCTGCAAACTTTGACTCGAGACTAACATCAGATTCTCTAAATTCAAAATAGCGAATATATTATTTAAATTAATTAATATTCTCAGAATGAGATACGCCAAAAACCCCTCAGTAGTAAGTTTCATGAAATATGATTCTGTTTTTTGTAAATGTGTCTGGCTTCAAAATCCCTCCTTAATGGTTCCGCCATTTTGAAACGTTCAAAACTGACTAAAAAAAATAAAAATTGAAAATCCGACTGGAGGATGTTTTTAAGAATTTTATTACGCGTATTTTAAAAAAAAAAACATTAAAATTGGTTCAGAATTGCGGTCTAAAAGGTGACTTGACCGCCGATTCCGAATCAGCCCTACTGTGTGCCGGTCTTCGACTTTCAAAATCACCGTTCTCGAAGAATTCAAACCACTCACGACACGTTCTTTCATATAATAGCGGCCTCACCATAAGTATTTGAGAGCATTCAATGAGCCTCAGCCGCAGATTTCTTTTCATATTGAAGCAGAAAATTAAAATCTCCCGCAAATAACGAGAATTTGGCTCGTAAACTGACATTTTCAATCGAGAATAACTTTATGATGCAAACACAATTCGACTAATGTTTCTATGGGGTATGTTGACAGATGCCCAAGTTTATTGTATGACGTCTATGATCTATTTATTTCGACCACTACTTACCGCTAAAGCCATCTATAGGAAAACGGCGGAAGCAAAGTTGTACACCTAATAATATAATATTGTCGTAAAATAATTTATAATATAATTCAATTCGACTTTCGTAGTACGCTTTCTTGATTATTCTTTTTTATTTAGAATGTTACTTATAACATTAGTGTTTTATTGAAATATTTAAAACTTTAATAAATTGCAATTAATTTTAATTGTCATTGATATCTATACGATTCTATTGACAAGTCGTACGAACAATTGTCGTAGCAATTCTTATTCTAAAATTATGAACAGAACGGACGCGTTAAGTATGCAGCTGCTGGAGATTTGTCTATCTTCGATTTTTTGTTTCTTATACAATTTATTGCTTGTTATTGATGTAAAAATTCCTTTTCAATATTTGCGTCTCTCATTATGCTATCTATCGCATTTCATGTTCTTATTTTAAACTGTTGCCTTATTTTATACATTTTAAATGTTTCCTATACTCTATAGATGCGTCCCATTTCATGCATGATACGCGTAATGCATCATTTATCCTTGTTGTTTTCTAAACATTAAACAAGGATAAATCAAATACAAGACATTATCTCACACGACATAGTTGTCCAAGAGATATCCTAAGAATGTTTAGAGGCTACACTATATCCTACTGCAGGAGCATTGTTTTCCATGGACTTATTTTAATAAATATACTTGAAGTTTTATTTCACTTCTTTTTTTATGCCATTGTTTTTAGTTTTTTTTATCATTTTAATTTCACTTTTTTTCTATAATATTATATTTGATTTTTTTTATTATGTTTTTGAATGATTATATTTGATTTTTTTCATTATGTTTTTGAATGAACTTATAAAATAGTTTAGCGAAAATTTAGGTTTTTTTATTATGTTTTAAATATATTTATAAAATAATTTTGAGTAAAAAATTGCAAAATATACTTGACGCTTTTTTTTTTATATTTTTAATGTCTCTTTCCGGTGGATTTTGTTTACTGGGCATCTAGTTCATGCATCGCAATGTACGTAAATAATCTTGAATACAATAATGTACTTATATTAAAAAATTGAGATTTTTATCATTTATTTTATAATACGTTTCCATATATTTTTATTAGAGCATACATAAAAAAATACTATTATTTATTAAAGTAATTTATAATCCAAATAGTAAATTATCACCAAATTTGTCGTATTATTTTAAATATTTTTTTAAACGTGATTTAGAATAATCTTTAATTGTTTTGTAATTTTATCATTTTGAAAATATGTATAAAACATCCTTAAGTTATGACATATATTTATATATTATATTCCATTGCAACAAAGCTCACACTCAATTAATATATGCAAATAATAATTACAACATTCGCGCGACGGATTTAAGGATACATTCAGGAAATAGAGAAAATAAATGTTTTATAATTTATAATTAATAAATAGATGTATAGTAAGTACATTATTAATAAATAAATATAGTATATTATTGTAAATATGAAGAGAAACTTCTGCGTTTTGCAATCTCAGTAATGTAATAATAGTAAAGAATTATTTTGTTATATTTAAATACCATTTTTATTACAAGTCATACAAAAATATATATTATCATTATCGGAGATTACTACTCGCGCATGTTTGAAGTAGTTAGTAATTTTCTCCAATTGCGAGACGCTGCCTTGTTGCTGTTTGCGCGGAGAAGTAACGTTGCCGTCTCGCACCAACTTTAAAACTTCGATATTGCATTTTGCGAGCAATATGCTTCTTTGTCATCAATTCTTTAAGAACCGGAGGGATTCATAAATTTTGTTCCACGCCGCCAAGGCTAGCGTTGCCTCGTAAAGCTGCATGTTTTCCGCATCCATTGCTAAAACGCTCCGAGCGCACGATGAGAAACGGAATATCATCCGCTTGTACATAAAAATTTCTAAGAAAACATTAATCGTAATTCCATTATCACGCTATCGTATAATATAGTTATTATTACACCTCAAATAACTCGATTTTGCAAAATCAAAATCCTGTCACCTGCCGCAGAATGACGCAAAATAAATTTGTAGCTTATTTATCATGTATGATAATATTGTGTACATCATATCGTTCTTCAAAATTTCGTAATCGTATTTCTAGAGAAATATATTTATATTACAAACTGTTTTAAATAACAGATGACAACTACATAATAGTTTGTATTAAAGTTTTAAAGCTCTATATTTTTTATTTAATTGATACAAACAGCTTTTCTACATATTTCATTATCATCATAAATCTCGCGTAAATAATGTTATGTATGTACGTGAGGTAAAATATAGATCTCTCTCAATCTACTACTCTGTTTTGAAACGTTATATGTCTGGTAACATTAAAAATCCATTTTTATCCTTTTTACGATGCTGATGCACGTAAAGAAGATACCACGATATCGTTTAGCTCGTGTCTGTTGATGCACTAGGTGCCAGCACGCAATACACAGCGCTTGATGAGAAGTGTGAAGAATAGACAGGCACGCGATCATTCTAAAGCTAGTTAGATGTCCGTTTATAATTGTAAATTGAAGTGAGATGACGTTAAACAGTTTATTCCCCGTTTTTGCGAGACTCGATAATCATCGGAAATGTTAAAATCATTTGTCTTTTAGAGAGGAAAAATAAAAAGTAAATGATACTTCTTGTCCGATGTAAGATGGTCAGAGAAGAGGTTCGGAGCATAAATCGGAGATATATAAAAGTTGCTTTAGGAAAAACTTGCGATATTCTTTCGGTGCACTTTCATTCTTCTGAATGCCCTGTATACATAAAACGCTCACTATGCGTTGGTTTGTACGGCGCTAAAAGGCATGGATACATGCAGCGTGAAAAATGCATGAGAATCAAGCTGGGCGAATAGTAATGACGGTATTGCGCAGTGAATATTTTTCTCCGGCGTGTTGGATCGGTCCACGTGCTGGATGAGATCCGGAAATCTGAAAGCACCGTAGGGGCAAGCGAGCGTGAAAAGTTACAAATGTTATCCACGTTACTTCGAGACCTCACCCTAGGGTAAAGAGACTTATTCGATAAAAGTTGCAAAACGCGCCGGATAACCGCAGTCGATTCTTTTTTTGTGTCTTACCTTTATCTGATTTTGAAGTGTGTCCCTTGTACGGTTCGAATTTATAAAGTTAGAATTCGAATAAATTATATTTAATTAAGGTAACTCCGGTATATACGCCGCACCTATCAAAAACTTAATTTATTAAGTATTATTTACTATGTTTAAAATAAACGAATTATATCAGTAAAAACTTTGTACTGTCTACTACTATGAAAAAAATATTAGAAATCCGAAATATTTAGTTTTCGTATTCAAAAATAAACTTTTTGAAATCTTGCATTTTTGCTATATGTATATAGATAATGGGTGGGATATATGGCAAAAATGCAAGGGTTTCAACAAACTAAACAAAGAATACGAAAGCAAAGCACTTGTATTTTGCTCTGTACAACATGCTTTACTATTCCTCTACACGTATGTATCACGAAGTAACCACTATAATAATTACAAAGTAAAAAATATTTTGTATTTAGAAACGGTCCACTCGAGCCTTTGTTAACATTTTTTGGTGATTTTTTAATATATCTGAGTGTTTTATATATATAATTCACTATAATGCAATTATGTTATTTGAATATTTTATGTTAAATTGATATTCAACATTCCTTAATGTCAAAATAATACAATTTATGAGTAAGTGAATAAATAATATAAAAATGTGTTTTAAAACGTAAATTTTAAGGTAAATGTATGTATAAATAAATGTTAGTTTAAAATATCATAAATATTAATTTTACCGAAAAAATATGCTTCTACGGTTTGCTTACAAATTATGTCAGTGTTACATTTTTTATGTTAATTTTTAAAAATAATATTTGTACTTTCTAACATATTCAACTTGTATTACATTAATAATAAAATTTGAGTGGTGAAAAGTGGTAAATTTAAACACAAATTTTCCAATTGCGTATATATTAATCCTTAATTAGTAATATAAAAAATAAGAAATGATTATGATAAGAATGACTACAAATGGTAGAGGAAGGTCACCGATACCGACATACCACTTTGTTTTTAGACAATATTTCTTAAACAAAAGGTAAAAATACAACTTCGAAAACATAAATACAAAGTAAAAAGTGTCTTCTATCAGATAGTATAAGCAATTTTTATAATACTGTTTACAATTTTGCAATAATGAAGTTTTTCGTAAGTTATGCAAAAATGAGCGTCTGACAAAATGGGCTCCAAAACTGACACAGTAGGCAGTAATGCGACGTATTCCTATTCTTTTTCTTTTACAGGAATTATCTGTATAAAGTATCTATAAGTGAATGTATATAAGATTTTTCAGAATCATTTTACTTGATCGTTATAAAACATTTTTATTGAATTATATGCATATTTACTTTATGCTGTTCTGCAAGATGCAAATATGTAACGCGATAGTTTTTCTAGAGTTGTTCCATATATGCACGATTGCCTTCAGCTCCAATAGACGTATTTGACACTATAAAGTAACATTAAAAAGATTAAGTTATAGCTCATGGTCTGTTTTACGGACAGGTGTGACAGTTTACGCTGCACCCCAATTTTAAATTAAAAATCGTATTATGAAAAGACTAAGAGAAAAAATAATATAAATAAAACTTATTTCGGAAACTACAAGTATTTAAAATGACGTAATATTATCAATAATATAGTCACTATTATTTAAACCTCACAATTTGCAAAGGAAAATCGTAAGAATTTTATTTTCGCATTTGTAGAATTCGTTTTTAGCTGACTTGGTATAGAAACAAGCCACAAACCTACAAATTATGAGTTTGTACTTTTTTAATTAGCTAAACAGATCATGATTTTATTAGTATTAATAAAGTGCAATAGTGTTAAGACCCGTCTACAATACATGGAGTAAGAAGTAAGAGTAAGAAATTGACCAATCACAGTCGATTATTCTTCTCACATTCGACTGTGATTGGTCAATTTCTTACTCTTACGTCTTACTCCGTATATTGTAGACGGGCCTTTAGTTTTCATAATTTAATGTGAATTATACACATATATATATATGTATAAATATATATAATTTACATTGAATTATTTAAACATAAAAAATCTAGCTTCCATTGTTATAGGCATTTAATTTCTAGTAATGTAAAAAAGTCAATAATTAATCCATGAAAAGGCCGGTTTTGTGGAAATATTTAAAAATTTTGCTAGATACACACAGAGTTTAAAATAATTTTGTTAAATCATCAACATAATTACGTAGGAATCTCAAGCATAAAGAGCAATGCTGGAAAAGTTTTGACATTGTAGCAACCAATGTTGAATCTTCTACATAATTATTTTGATGGATCAACGAAGTTATTTTTAGATCTGTAGCTAAATTTTTAAATACTTTAGCAAAATTTCCTTTTCGTATAGTAAAAAATTTCTCAGATTTTTTTTTAGTCTTTAAAAATCAATTTATTGTTTTAAAAATATGATATTAATTATATTTCTAATTAATTATATATATTATCTACGTATATTATAATTGACTAATATTAAATGATAAGGCTGTCGTTGTGGACAAATGTCAATGTATTTATTTCGGTAAAATTCTTGGAAGTACCCTCATAGTGTTTGAAAAAAATTTTCGAATGTCGCTGCTTTCGAACGAGCTTTCGAAAGGGAACGTGAAAAGTTACTCTCCAGAAGATGAAGAATCTCGTTTGTGGATGTCGGCGGATCGCGCACGGATGAATAGAGTTCCTGGAGGTCCAACGGCGAGATCGATGGAGCCACGTCCAATCTGTCGGTGTGCTATCCGAGCTACTTCCCGCGTATATACTCCGTACGTTACTCGCGGCGTATCCCACTTGCGGCTTGGGATGACGATAAGTTCCGCTGGCTTCAATTTCCCGATGAGAGGCGAAGCGCGACCGTTCTACCATATACACGCGGTACGATAAGTAACGGTACGTCGTCCCGGAAATGGGTCTTGCCCCGGAACGGCGGAGTGCGGCTCAGTCTCGGTTTTTGATGACGCTCAAACCTCGTTAAATCTCGGTCGAGGTTAGCAAACGAGAATACCAGCAAACGTTGGAATTTGACTATGTTATTTTTACAGTCGCTCGTCCTTTAATCGCAGCTGGGTGTGAAAGCGGTCCGTGCGTTTGTACGGAAGGGTGCAACGCTTTGTTAGCTGGCCGAAGCTGGACTTATGAGTAAGGGTTGAGTCATACCTTCCTTTCATAAAACGTAAGCACTGCGCGTGGCTGATATTTCTCTCAAGAGAAGCACAACAGACTCGCTCGTTTAATGACGTTTTTCTTAGAATCCTCAAAATCTAATTTATATATATAGTCCTTAGAATTTCGTTCTCCTTATTAGTTAGAATCTAATAAACTGAAGTTACACACACGTATTTACTCTCATTGTATAATGTGTTTGTAACTGAACTGTGAATATTTTTCTCATAGTCATCCAATTTTTTTTAAAGTGAAACTTAATCTTTATAGGAAATCCTAATGAACTCTATAATATACTGGAGCGTACTTTTTCTATAATATAAAATATAGAAAATTGCGGCGCAATGAAGAAAAGCAAAGCAAACAAATACTTGTTTTTCTGACTCTTTCCTACTTATGATAATAAAACAATATTAGCCAATCAATGAATCTCTGACAAAGAAAACAGTACAATCTTTGCATCAGAGTGCCATTGTCTAGGAATTGAGACACCCATTTCTCGGTCCAGAGCTGGAAAAGCCTGTAATGGCACTAAAATAGTGTTATATTTTGAGGCAAAGGATATAATGACATAATGAATTATAATCAATCTAAAAATTTAAATCAAGGAAAAGTTATAAGATTTTAAAAATAAAAATCTCCGTTTGTTAAAGGCTAAATGTACGTTATATTTATGTACTGTAATTTGAGAAGCTTCAAGTGTTTTAGAAATAATTTTCATAAAGGTTTGCAAATAGGACTAGTGTTTCAGACATCTCTTCGTTTTCCAATCAATGAAAATCTCGCATATGTATTCTGGGTCGCGTTGTAACTGCAAATCGAGTAAGCTCCGAGTGAGAGAGGAAATGCCTCGTTTGAACGAGACACGCGACACAAACTACGGAAGAGACGATGTCGTCAACGTCAGCTGTACGTGCGGAATTCTAATTCGCTATGCTCGATTTACAAAACTTCGCGCACGATTTTGCGACAACGATCCTACATTCCGCTTTGTGTGGCGTAATATATATACATTGTCAAATCTGATACTTTTTCCGATTCAAAAATAAGTCAAAGCGTGACAATCCTTTAACGTGATCAAACAGATGTTATGTAAAAGGGAATGTAATCTGAAATTCGCAGAAAATGGGATTTGAAGAATTTTTACGCCATTTCAAACTGTTTTCAAGTGCTACTGTAACTTTTATTATAACAGGATGACAAAAAAGTTTGGCCACGTAGCTTTGTGTTTATCAAATCATTAGTAATGTACATTTATAAAAAAAAAACAAACTGTGTGTGGACTGTTATATTTGATTAAATTAGATTAATTAGATTAATAAATATTACATTAGATTAATTAGATTAAATTAGATATTAATTTGATTATATTTTATTAAATACAAAAAATTATAATTAACATTCAAAATATCCACCTTTAACCTCGATACAATGGGCGAATCCAAGTCGGCAAAGTGGCTAGGCATGCTTGCCGAGCGAATGAGCATGATTAGTTCTTACCTGTGGATCCAACTAATTATATTTAATTGCTCGACGAGCAGACCTAGCCGCTTTGCTGACTTGAACTCACCCAATCTTTAAAATGCTTTGTTTGATAATGCATCAATGATGACCGCGCATCTTTCCACGGATAAATTTTCCTAGGCAATAGATCAGTTTTCAGTTCGGTAAAAATCTTTTTTAGTGCAAGTTCTTTTATTTCTATTTATCTCTTGGACCAGAGTTTTCTAATAAGGTAACTTATGGAATGATTTTACTTTTTAAAGGTCTTTGGAGTTGAATTCGATTCTGGTCTTGGAATTTTTCAAATTTAAAAAAAAATATTAAAATAATGCTAATTATTGTGAATAATATAAAAATGAATAATATAAAAATAATACTAATTATTGTGAAACTCGGATTTAGGAGGTTCTTGGTATCTCTGAGTTTGAATGTGGTATGAAAATATCAAACTTCAATAGAATAGTAACCTCCATGAAAAAGGATCTCGTGTCAGAGTTCTTAATCAGTGTGTAAAAATCAGTTTGGAAATCAGTAACTATTAAGTATTAACTGATTAGTATTAATTGTTTACGGAGCACTAATAAACAAAACTGGAAATTTGTCATGTATACATATATTTCGCAATTAAAAATTTCCTAAAATCGACTTTTATGATGATCAAATTATTTTTTTTTTTAATTTCCGTTATATTAAATGTACCATTTTGAATTTTTTTATTTTTGACTTTAGACTCGAATAAAGCATTAATTATAAAAAATTTCTCTATATAGACCAAGTTTTATAAAAATTGAACGAATAATTTATAAAATTAAAAAAGGTGATCTTAAACGGCGTCTATAAAAGGTTAATAAGTAATATAACTAATAGTTCAGGATTTTTTAATAAATTTATGTTATACTACCCCGTGGCAAGCTGATGTCAATTGTCGTTGATATCAAAATTTTTAGTGTTAATAATGTTAGTTTGCTACCAACTTGTAATAATTTAATAAATGCACAAAACTTTGTCATACAAATTTTTGTGTCATCGTGTATATGCCTTTTAAAATAAATTTTATTCAAAGTGTATTACTTACCTGAAAGATTACGTTCGATTATGATTCAGACTAAACTTCTAAAATTAGCACTGTGAGGCATACAAAGAGACAAGGCCAGTTCTTGTAAAACGCATATTGTATATTACGTGATTTCGTTTTCCTCACGATAAAACGTTAGGTTTGGCTTAAATTTATATATTATAGCGCGCAATTTCTCTCTCTCTCTCTTTCTTTCTCACATGTACACAGCAGACACACTTTCATAGCATAAAGATTTGGTTGGCTGCATGAAAGACAAGCGTACCTTCATCACTGTACAACACATATTCAGATGATGTTTAAGCAAGCCATGTTTTAAATTTTACTGTTGAGGTAATATAATTACGAGACACAAACATAATGAAATTATGAAACGTATTTGTCTTCATATACGATAAAAAACATAGCATCTGAATATGTATCTTGGCGACTTTATAATTTATACAAACATACAATACGTTAACACCCTGTCACAAAGAACGGGCACCGATATTGGTAAGCAGACGCAGTTGATGCACTGTCTGCTTTAATCATTCTCTCTTCAATACATTTCATTAAAAGTTACTGTAGATTAATTTAATTTACAGCGCGTATAATATATATATGCATCCATATTATATTATTATTATAATTAACAATAATAATTCATTATAATAATCAAAATAATCTCGAAATATTCAACAAACCCTATCAATAGGTAACAGTCTTCGATAGACCGATAACCAATGTTGTCGACGAGATGCCTTTTAATTATCAATAATAAAATAATATTCGATAAAACGATGAAAGCTCGTGATCCCGTTAATTGAAAAATTTGCGAGTCCCGTGTGAATCCTCACACTCGTTCCACGCTAAAAAAAAAACAAAAAAAAAAACGCTCCGCTGGATGCCGAGAATTTCGTAATATAATGGTATGAATAGTGATGGATGGAGGCCGAATTGAACAGCGCAATTTGTCTCGATTATCACAGCCAGTGATACGTGATAGCAGCCACTCCAATGACTCGGTTAGCAGTTTGTGCCCCGAGCCTTTATTGTTTACAGGTTATTGGTTATTCGGTTATACGCAGATTTATGATTTTACTATAGCTTTGGTCATTTCTAGCTGCGAGAGCGACTGCGCTATGATAACTTACCAATGTGCTAATATCGAGTAATCAAATGCGCACCAAACAGCACGATCGATGTTAACAGCGTTGCTGTATCGTTTCACAATGACCGAATAATTTGCTTCGCATCTGGTAATCAGCATGCTATACTTGCGGTAATTTAGTCGGTACGAGCGCGTCTTGTTGGGTGTCGCACAGAAATATTCAAGCCTAATGGAATTTCGCGAAGTGAAATTCGATCGAGCTGAGCTAAAAACGAGACAGGCACATTAGTGAACGACTTATCACATTTTAACAAATAATAATTAAATCCATAATACTCTTATAAATGAGTACATAATATTGTGAGTACTCGGATGAATTAATTAGCTAAAGAGATTAAAACCGGTCGTTCACTGAGGCGTCTATCCTGCGTGGAAAATTTTAATCCCATGTATAAACGCTTGAATAAAATTGTGCTGATAATTGACGAAGGTATTATTTTGCGATACAGAAACGCTCCGACATGAATCTCGCAAATGCCGAGCGATCCATATCGCGTTTAGAATAACGTTTCAAAACAACGCAGCCAACCGCCTCTGTATCTTCGCCTACGTCTTTTATGTCAACGTAATATAGTAACGTAACACACTCCCACTTTGGCCCTCATGTCCACTCTCGTCACGATAATAGAAAAGTTCGTGCGGTGCACAGGTGATAACGTTTCGTTCATCGTTGAGGAGCACTGTCCCTTTGTCATCGCCACGAAGTGCTCTCTCACCAACCCGGGCAGTTTTCGTGGTACCCAAGGAAGCTGTTCGAGCCTTCATCTGAGCACCTGACCTGATCGGGCTAGAACGGCAGCCAGGAAGAATAGTGATGAGCTAGTGGCATCCGCTCGAACGAGCCGTGCACCGCTATGATGTAACTCGGCTAAACTTTCTCCTGAAACAGCGTTAAAAACACTCACAAGGAAATGCTCGCAGATCCTTTTTCGACATGTCGAAAGCATCGAGAATTCTTACGTTTGCTTAGCAGGCCCCCCCCCTCCCCACTTAACTAAACTTTAATGAATAAATTATAGATAATAATAATAATGTATAAGCTTTTTATATTTTTCGGATATTTTGTAAAAATTAAAACAAAAATTATAACGCATAATAATGTGTATAATTAAAACAAAAATCATAATTAAGAACTAAGGCCTTCCACACACGTTCAAGTAAATTTGTCAAGTATGCTTGCGTAAGGATTACTTGACAAATTTAGACTGGCCATAATTTGCAAATTTACTTGAACGTGGGTGCCGGCTTAATACAAATATTAAAGTGTACATATTTAATATTCTAATTTGAACTACCGTAATATCCAAGATTTCTCATAATTAATAGAAGAGAATGTTTACTGCAACAATGGGTTATTCCACAACGTAGTTGAAAATGTGATAGCTAATATTGGTATAGAAAGGATAAATGACAGAGTTCTCTATTTGTCAATGAAGCGAAATAAATTTTCGGTCAAAGTGGATCTAAGGGTGGTGTTCATAATATTTTAAGACATTACTTAAGACGATCTTGAAATAAGAACAGATTATGAATATCGGCCTTAATGTTTAAATATTTCAGAGTAAATTTATATATATGTACATATCCAATTTCTGCAAATCATGAGTTGAAATCTTTTTCGGTCTTAAAACGCAATCATAAATAGAATCAGAGTAGTGACATTGCATATTAAATTGACAAGCAATTTAATAATTTTGATGTTAATTAGTATCTTAAAAGGATTTATAATTTAATGCTAATCTAAACATTTTAAGAAGCTTTGGCAGTATTTATTACAACAATCAAGAGATTCAAGAGATCCGAATCCCGGCTGAAATAGTATTTCTCGCAATAAATTAAATTATTTACAGTTTTTAAGATGCTTATATATAAATTAGCATCAAAATTATTACATTGTCAGTTTAATATGTAATATTATTGCTTTAGTTCTGTTTATAATAGTGTTTCAAAATCGAAAAAGATTTCGGCGCACGATTTATAGAATTAGAGAGAGATATGTACATAAATTTACTCTGAAATATTTAAGTACTAAGATCCGCTTTGACCGAAAATAGATTTATTTCTGTTGATTTATTCTCGTCGATAATATACGAATTATAATTCTTCTGTTCATTCCGGAAGTTAAACTCACTATTATTGTTATTATGTTTATGCAGTGATTCATATTTTTTTATCACTGTAATGTAAATATCTGATCAGAGAAATTTTATTCTTTTTATAATATTATTCTTTTCATAATATTTCTTATTCACGATTTGCAATCTGTAATAAACATTTTTAAACAATTTTTGAACATGTGTCAAAATATGAAAGAGTTCTTGTAACAATGTGTAAATAAATTCATACTTCCCATCACTTTAACTTTAGAATTTATTTTCTATGTTTTTACAAAATGTATGTTAGTTCGCCGTTGCAGGAAGCCCTTCGTTTAAAGATCTTACAATAACAACGGACGAATTTTATTTTATAAAGACGGAGAAAATGAATAAAGGGCTTTATCACGCACCAGTTTCACATGTTTAACTACATTGTGGATTAGTCTCTATTACTGTTGCAATAAGATCTTCAATGTGAACGTTTACTTGTCAAACAGTGTAAGCTTCGCGATCGAATTTAAACGCGTTTAGTGAACATCAGCTTGTAACGAAAGCCGGAGCTACATAATGCAAGTATCAAATGGTGCTTTCCAGTAAGCGACACTGTGTGACATAGTGATCATGTCATCTTTGTTTAACATTGGCAAACAACAAGGATATAATGATTCACTGTTACACTGTGTTATTTGTGTCTTTTGCTGGAAAGCATCCAAAACATCTTGTACAATTTAGTTCCAATTGAGATGTGTCGAGCCTGTATTAAGCTCCACGCAGGATAATCGAAATGACATTTGCGTGAGTCATGTTGTAATATGAGGTTCCTGTGAGATCGTGAATTCCTCGGGATTTGATTCCAAGTGAAGTCGCAGACAATCGTATATGTTGAAAGATGTTTGAATTTATGAACGAACTATTTTTGCACGCCGCGCGAAGTGAGTCTCCCCGTCATCGATATCGTGTCATGGCGAAATTCTGTGTTGTCTTTGTGAAACAGAAATGTCTCTACTATGATACATATCTTTATTTCTAACCTCCTGTTGAAAAGAAAATAGGAACAATTGGAACAATCTTGTTAAAGAAACGAGAAAATTATTCTATTTATTACGGAGGTTTCGTAACAAGAACGTGCAAGTAATAGCATCCCAAATTTAAAATAAAATGATACTTCTTTGACAGACTACCTTTACAAAAATCTAATACTGGCCAATTTGATATCGAAAGACAGTAATTAATTATTTATTTTGAACAACAATGCTTTTAATATTCTAAATTTTAATACTTTAAATATAATACCAATCAATTTAATACTGAAAGACTGTAATTAATTATTTATTTTAAGTATTAAAAGAATTGTTCAGTATAATTAAATATTATTTTTTAGTATTAGAATTTTGTAAGAATTATAGGAAAAGTAATAAAATAAGTAACAAACATATAATGAAATAAAAAGTTATAGGATTTTTTACAAGAGTTTCCTTTTGTCTTGGGAAATGTCATACGAGTTTGATAGACAGAGATTAACTCGGAAACCATAATGCGTAAGTCGCAACATCAAAGCATTTGTACAAAGTTTGTCTGTATAGTCAGAAAACTCAACTTACGTACTTAGTTTCGTCGCGAGTTCCTGCGCGAAAGCGTTTTAAGAAGATCCTTTATAACAAGTTCCGACATGCGAACTTTCTCGTAGGAGTCAAACATCAAGAGGACTTTTAGGCGCATCTGCGAGCGCAGTTTAAGATAAATATTAAATACTTCAAAAGCGTGTACTTCGGTAATAAATAGTCGAGTCTGCAGCTATTACACAGAGAGAGAGTTATACTGAGTTATAAGCAAACGTTTCGGCTTTTGTAATAGGAGCAAGCGCGAATACCGCGCATCGGTGAATGTTGTGAATTCGTCAATTACTTAAGACTTGCAGTACAATTCCCTTCTAACTGTTATCAGATTGTTTCGTATCATGTTAACCAGCAAAATCGTTTGAGACAAGTTTTCACAGACTGTTCCAAAACTAGATTAAATTTTGACGATAAATTTTTCGAGACAAATTTCAAATCCAAATTAAATAAAACGCATATGCACACAAAGGTAGTACAATAGAATTCCTGTACTATTTAAACACCGTTTAATTGAACATTCGATCGTTCGAACAGCGTCATCAAAGAAACGAAAATAAACATTTCACGTGTTTCAGTATAAACAAGTACGTTTAGTTACACGACGCGACGTGCTCTTAATTTTTAGTAATCTGAATTCTACAAACGTATTTGTGAAATGTAAAATGTTACGTATGCCTTGCGTAAATAAATTGATTTTTACAGGCATTTTGAAGTATCCGCTTCTGTGAAATAAATTTCACGATAGCAACAGAAAACTGCAAAAATAGTTAAAAAATTAATAGAAAAACAAAGAAAATAGAATAAATAATAAAGAACATTGTTAATAGTCATAACTTTTTTGTTTCGTTTACAAAATATCATATCATAAGCAGACTTTTTAAAAATATTATTTGCAATTGATTATTACATGATGTAACAGTGCAATTTGGATAACGAGGCATTTTGGAAAGTTCAGATTTCGCGTATGCTTGTTAGCTACGGGAAACGCCGCCAAAAATGCGAGGTGTGGTTTCATGAATAATGTGTTAAAGCTGTAGGAAGAAAGTAATTTATTTGCGGTCGCTGTTTTTAGAATATCCTCTTAACTTCAAGTTTTTACATTAGAAAGCTTTGTCCTATATTTTCCAAGAAAAATTTCGAGTCTTTTTTTAAATATTCGTCTTTACAAAAACATGTATATATATTGTTTCAATAAAACTGAAAAAGTGCCTTCATTCATATATTAATAATTATTATGATTCAAATTGTCTCGGTCCTATTTAATTTGATTTTCAAATTTTCTTCGTATGAAAATTCGGCGGACAAGTTGGACAGTTTACTTTTAGTGTAACGACATATATTTTGTATCTGATGTTACTGTCAATATGTACATCAATAGTAAATGTTTTATACATTTGATTGAATACTATGCGACTCCCCTCAATTTTTTATATACAATTTGAAAATTTCTATATTTTCTATATTTATATATAGAAAATATAGAAATAATAAATCTATATATAGAAAATATAGAAATAATAAATTTCTATATTTATTCAAATTTACTATATTCAACATTTTGTTCTTCGTTTTGATACGTCCTATATAACGCAACTGAATTAGATGACAACATCGTACATTTCATACGCTACGATGCACTAAAGAGCAATCGAAAAATATCGAGAAATAAATTATCCTCACCGTTCAAAACGTGAACGTGAACTGTGGCAGGTTGGTCCGGCATGGTGGTAAGCTGGCAGGTGTAATTTCCGCTATCCGAAGGTCCGACTTTAGCTATGCTAAGAGTCGAATTGGCCCCTTCTTCCATCAAGTCCGTTTTCACGCTATAACAGGTAGACACGGCGTTGAAATTTCAATGCTCCAAAATCGTGTCAAGAATGTTTTGTGCACTGTACCATATTTTGTATTACTCATTGAGAGAAAGAAATGGTTTTGTAATTATTGTAATTTAACTGTAATTTATATCACTTTTGGTGCCAACTATGTATGTATTAACATTCTAGCAGTAATTAACTAAAAAATGGAGTTGCTAACCATATTTATTTTAGCATATAATTATTGTTACAAATACTAAACGTTTTTCTCTCGGTACGCTTGACGATGTACATAGCTGAAAGTAATATGAATATTTATGTATTCAACTTCTGTCGCGCACACTGTAAAAAAATATATAAAATTACATAAATAATATGTGTACAAGGGTGAAAATATAGGTAATATAAAATAATATAAGATAATATATACAAAAAAATAATTTAAAAATAATATTATATAAAAATAATATAATTAAAAAATAATATAAAATTATTCTTAAAAAATTAATACTTTTATCGTTAATCGAGTAAATATCGCTTTATATTAGACAAAAAATTATAACAGTATATTATATAATTTCTATGTGTATGTAAAGATTTTTATTATATTATATAACAATTATATTATATTATATATTATATTATATATTATATACTGACAGTATATCACACATATTATATATGCATTTTTATTTTTGTATGTATCAATAACATAGTTTAAGAAAAATTGTATGTACTTTGTTGACAAATTAATACGTAAATATTTCTATAAATTTAACTTCAATTGTAAATTTATTTTTGCAAATTGTTTAATACTATAAAGAAGAATATTACCTACTATAAAGTAAAATAATATTTTATTGGTAAGTTGTGACTTTACGCGTGTAAATGTAAACCTTTAATAATAAGTCCCAAAATTATCGAGTACAAGTATTGTAATTTTATATGTGATCTTTTTTACAGTATTGTTAAATCTGTATATTCGAAATTTTTAATTCACAAATCCTTTTTTTTTATCGAAGTATCTATAATAATTATAGAAAACATTTGCTACAAAAACCTATTAATTGAATGGCTAATAAGTGTACATTCGAGATAAAAAAATGTGTCAATCACAATGACATGCTTTTCGGAAATATTAGAAATTTCTCGAGAAAAATGACTAACGCAAAATCGTGAATCGTTCGCTGTAGTGCGAAAGAAGAGAGCATCTCCTTAGGTTAACAAGAACTTCTCAATTTTGCCAGTTCTACTGCCCTTGCACCTTGCTTCTTTGTCCTAACTAATCGCTGATTCTCCATCACCACTCAAGTCGTTTTTCTTCTTTCCTCGACTTCTTTTTATCTCTGCTCTCATCTGGCACGGCCGCTCTTCATTCGCACGATTTTATGCGAACTTTTTTACGCGGCAGAAGATAAGTTAATCGCAAATTGAGCCAAAATTATCGGTTCTCGCGAGAGTGGTGTGTACATACTCTGTGCAAACAGAATAATAAGTTTTACCGAATAAATATTTGTGCAGAGCCGTCGACCTATCTTGATAACGCACTTCACATCTATTACGCTTGTTTTTTTTTTGGCTGCGTTAAATTGAATATTTCAACCTCGTGCAAATTTGCAAATTTGCTTTCATAAACACGGGGGAAACGTTATTATGATATAGTATCATAAAAGCTTAAGAAAATTTGTAGAGTATGAACAATTTTTCTGTTTGTGTTGTTGGAAATAAAAAATGGATCACACAAAATTTGAAACAGTTTACAAAGTACTTAATGTATTTCATGCTTTGTGTCAATGTAATTTCATTATTCCCATACTTTTAATTCATCTTATATCGATGTCATAAAACGGCGTCCATCATTTGCACATTGATAAATCATCGGATACAACAGTACCTTATAACGAGGCCGGTCCTTTTCGTAAAATCGTATTTCAAGTTGAAAAGAAGTGCGAAGAATGCAACGAGACAATGACTTCGTTAAAGTGCACTAATTGCAGGCAGAAATATACCTTTTCTCCTTCTCTCGAGGGAGAAAAGTTTCCGCGTGAAACTGCATGCTGCAGAGACGTCTTGCGGAAAATTGCTCTCGTACTTGACGTTCCTATTTTTGTGAGAAACTAGCGGAAAAAGGAGACTATTCGAGCGAGCATTTTGTGCGAGTACGAGGTGCAAGTGTCGATTCGGAGCGTTCCAGCAGAGCAGTAAATATTGAGAGATGACGACACAGTTAATAGTTTGTAACATGATTACGATTTTATATCCTCTCAAAATATCAAACCTAGATGTAATAGTAACGGTATTTGATGAAATAAAAAAAATATGAGAGAGAGAGAGAGAGAGAGAGAGAGAGAGAGAGAGAGAGACGAAAGTTAACAAACAGTATGATTATAAAAGTTATAACAGATTTGTTGACAATTCTACGACTCTGACGACGATCGCGTTGGAGCTGTATCCTATATGACTTTCAGTTCGCGCTTTTAAAGGCTACTTGACAGCTAGAGCGGCAAACGTTTGTCCGGTAAATATTTTACAGAGGAATTTTTTAGCATTTCCTTTTTGCGTTCTGTACACGACAGACGTGACCGCACGGAACAAAAGCGTGCGCTTTTATGGCGATACCGCCCTGGACATATTATCGCCACGCCATGTGTCCTACGGGAATAATATAAGTTTTCTAAGTATTATTTGATAACTGCGGTCTCTCTTTATTAGTTTTATTTTAACGGATGATCAAATCGTGCTGAATTTAACGTGACTTTTCTCAAGACCGACTATATCTTTCATAATATTCTGCTGTGACGACTTTTGAGAGTAAAAGGATATTAGCAAGAATATAGAGAAAGCAAAAAAGGGCAATAGAGGGATGAAACCACCACAAAGAATGATTTAAATTGGCAATCATGTCAAATGGATCCTATTAAGGATTCAATTCACTCTGCTGCAACTGCTTACTTAATTGGAATGTGATTTTCCGCAGCAAAGCATTTCTCTCTCCCTCTCTCTCGTTGTAGTTTGGCAATGACGTAACCTTACATGTCGCAATTGTTGTTCAATGGTCGTTCTCTTTACGTTCTACCATTGTTAATGTGAAATTCCACAGGGAGACAAAGCTTTCCCTTTTACAGCCGTTTCCCCAGCTTCGCTATCCTTTCGCGAAGGAACGTCCTTATTTATGCTGGATTGCGTGTCGCTGAGAGTGGAAACTTGACCGAGAAAGGTTTTGAATCGCGCCGAGTAAGCGAGACTTTAATCGAAAAAGTTCCTGCAATTTGTCGCTTTCGTTATCCCTGGCCGGTTGAACACTGGTAGGTGATCGCTCGTTTATTCGCGATGTCGAGCGTCCACTGCCTGCACCCAGCAACGTAAGAGCTTTTGTGAGAAAATTCTTACAATTAATCCGATACGGAAACGCGAAATGAAAATAGAAAACAGTTACCGAGAATCTTGGGATCAGCTTAAAAAATTAGCATGCTCCAATGTAAATTTAAACTTGGATATTTATGTTTTTAAATAGCTTTTACGTTGTGCTAAAAGCTGCGCCTTTATTTCAATTATTGTACCGTAAATAATTTTTAATTTTGCGTTAATTCCACAAGTTTTAGAAGGTTAAACGACGAGCAACGTTATTTTTGCGTTTGTGAGTAAAGTTTCAAGCTTGCGTACCAGCTTAAGTAATGAGATTAACGTCACTGATTAAAATTTCTATATGCATGACTCGCGTCATTTTAATGCAATGATAAATGGCAATTGGCCAAGTTGCGGAATGCAATAATTCGGAATAATAATTAAGGGATTGTATCATGTATTAAATTAAATATTGTTTATATATTGTAGAAACTGTATCTTTTATAATCGCTTTAAACTTGTACTTTGTTTTATCCTTTACTGGCGGGCTTAATAAGCAAGCTGTATAAAATACAAGTTATTTTTATGTATATGTGGACGCGCAAATACTTTTACAGGCATTTAGTTACTTCTTTAGCAGTGCTCGGAAACTGACAATACGTAACACAGTGTAAAGCAGTCGACAAACAATGATTAATCGTACGAGACATTACTTTGATCAATGGATTTGATGCGGCTGTTAACTCTATGTAAGCGATTAGCTATTTCTTTATTTGCGGCGCAATCAACCGAAACGCATCGGTACAGTATAGTACTAGCAATTCATCATTCAACACGATGTTGATACGGTGAATGCTCTTTTTGTCAATGCGACATGGGACATATCCGTTATGTAAAATAAGTCCAATAATCTATCTGTTAGTGTTCTCGTATATGTGAAAACAGTACGAAACTGTGCAAAATGGAAATTAATGCTTATCCAACATTATTTAAATACATCTTATTTTACATTTTCATACATATTCAATTTTAATTACATAAAGTAGTACAAAGAAATATGAAAAACAAAGAAATAAAGAATATAAAATTTTCGTGAGATAAGATCTTTTCATAATCATTAATAATTTAATTAATTAACAAACAAGGTATCCATTATATATATAGTTTTCAGGCAGAGAAAGTATGCTTTTGCTGAAATCTAAAATTAGATACAAATTTAAATATAATTTTGTTGAACTGTTAAAATTCTCATATAAAACATTCACATAATGAATAATGTAGCAAACAAACTTTGACATTTTAGCAACGTTTCATTTCCGTTCTATGAACATTCCAACTAGTTGCCAAAATAATATTAATTAAAAATAAGTATAATTATTTTGATGGTCTAACGAAATTTATTTTCAAATTTGTATCTAGTTAAATTTTTAGATACTTTATCAAAACTAACCTTTCCGTGAAAAGATGTTTTTTCGCGATTTTAATAAAAATGATGAAGTTATGTGTTTACTTGAAGAAAATCAAGCATCAATTTTTCAGTAAAAATCAACAAGTTCCGTTTTTGTGATTTTAGAAATGACATTTAAAAAATTCCAGTTTTTTGTGTACAATATTTTCTTCGCCTCTCCGTTTGGATATGCTCCAGAACTTGAACACAAAACATTATACGTACACATATATTTTAAGATCACAGCAAGCGTTTTTCGTTGTCTACTATGATGACATATCTTCATTTATTTTAATTTCGTGTCGCGTGTAAAAAAATCAGCGGTCATTTGTGATGGATCACCACTGGATGGACCAGCACTGAGAAAATGAAAGCACAAGAGAGTCAATATGTTCAAACGAGTATGTGTCCTATATCACGATACAGATTGAGCCAGGTTAAATCTACAATGGGAATAAATTAAGATAGATCGTAAACATAACGTTGGTTCGACGGTGCAGAAAATTCGATTTAACGCCGGTCAACTATGGCCACGCTTTGTGCATTACTATCGTCGTCGTAACCGGAGGTTTAATTACGATCCCGAAAATTTAATGTAATTTGACACTGCGTAAAACGTTATTTTCCACCGTGTAGTTCCCCTTCATTCGATGATCGTTACGCCGTCAAGGGTCCTACTGTAATTTAATGAATTAAACGTGATGTTAAGCGCTATAAATTCATTGTCACGTTACCTTCAGCCTGGATACCATCCGAAAATAATTCGATTAACGATTAATTCGAATCATTGTTATATCGCTACTTTACCAACGTCCAAAAATGTATACATGCATGTATTTTAGTTAAGAAGATATTGACGAGAAATTTTCAATGCTCCATTTCCATAAAATGTTCAATACTAATTTGGCAAGTTATATAATATCGCATTTGTATATAAATTTCAATAATTCCTAAACAAACATAGATGTAATTTAAAAAAAAGTGATTCTATATATATTACATATAATGTTAAGAGAATAAAATAAAATAATAAAAAGTAATAAAGGCTGTGGGAGTCAACGCAGTCAATATAGTGCGATTATCTTATATTTATTTAGTTTATTCCATAAATCTTGATATAATTTCGATGAGCGCAACCATAATATAATAGAATGTTGACTCCTCTTTGAGTCATCTTCAGAATTAATTATTCATTGTTAGATCACAAATTCTTGTTCCGTAATCAAATATTTTGATGTAATGTAAACTTTACTTAAAAACCACTGTATCAAGACGTATACTTTACGTATAGTCTCTAAATTTATCTTTATTTTATCAGTATAATTGTCTGTTACGAAACAATTTTTATCTATGTAATTTTAATTGTGTAATGGATTGTGGCGTTTATGTTATGATTCCAATAGTCTGTCAACTGTTGGGAAACCCATACATTACATGAAAACATTTGATTGTGGAATAAGAATTTGTGATCTAACCATCTAACAATAGATAATTAATTCTGAAGATTCGAAATTACATCAAGGTTTATGGAATAAACTAAATAAATATAAGATAATCGCACTATTAACTGCGTTGACTCCCACAGGCTTTATTACTTTTTATTATTTTAAATTTGTGAAGTCTTTGCTTTCATTAAATTTAGAATAAAATAATTTATTTTTATTGTGGAAGATATAAGTCGACAATATCTGAAAGCGTGAGACCATCAGCGACGCATCGTTAAATTATAGGGGATAGAGAAAGTCGGATAGACGTCAGGTGATTAATTAAATGAAAGATTAAATTAAGCCAGATAGCAATAATTCTTGCTTGTCCACCACTGCAGATGCTACTGTATTGGGGAAACGAATGCGATGATACTGTAGCTTTATGTGCAGCGTGTTTACGGTTTGTGGTTCACAGAGAATTTCGCGTGAAAGCGAACGAGAGAGAAAGAGGGAAAAATAATATTTAAGCACGATATCGTCTGGGATGTATTCAAACTCGGTTCATACGAGCATCAAAATACTGAAATATTAAAAAAAACACGTAAAAGAGAAAATGGAGAAAATACAAAGCCAGGATAGGAATGACAGAAATCAATCTGAGAGATCCAATAACCGAAAGATATTAAATTTCGTTTAGAAATTATAATTTTCATAGAGATTTCTATTTCTTATAGAAAGGCATTAATTAGTATTTTAATGTGTTGCAGACGGCAAAATATTTAGCGTCAGCAGCAGCATAGTTGCCGGGCAGATCGCAGAGGGACGTTATTCTCGCAGCGGGATCCACGACCTCGTGTATGTACAGTCGTCCGTATGTACAGAAGCGCGCAACGCAAACTAATTTCATTTACTGTCCCGCCGTGTCTCACCGGCACCTAACTTTACTGTCAGGGCGGGCCCACGGAAGCGTCGGTTTCGACCAAGAACCGGTCCCCCGAACACCGGAACCTTTCTCGTCGACACGCTGCCATCCTAACTCTCGCGGCTGCTATCATCAACCACCATGTACTCCGTATGAGCACTCTACCGGCACGTATTTTCGGGTCCTTCGGGGATGTTCTTGTATCCTGGCCCGGGAAATCGCGCGCGCGAGCAAAAAGGCGCACTGAAAGCGATGACGCATCTACGTATCAGTGATGTCAGATATACGAATATAAATTTCCCGGGAAGCTTCTGTGAAACTCTCATAAAAAGCGCGAATGTTCGATATTAGTATGCAGTTTTTTCTAGAGAGAGCTTATGAAAGGAGTTTATTTTGAAATATTTGAAATATAATTTTTATATACGTATATATAAGAGAAAAAAGGGTTTTTATGGTTCCTTTTATGATCCTTTTAACCGGCAATTTAAATATATAAAATATAAAAAAATAACTTTTTTTTCACACACACAGACACACATAATAATAAATCATGATACAGCTCGTATCTTTCTCTATTCTTTCGTTGTTACAAAAGAGAATTGCGAAATTCGATTGTTCAACGGTAACATAAACAAGTTGTCAAAAACGTGTAAGTACATTGTTATAAATTCACATCTCTCGTGAATCGTCAAATTTTCATTTCATTTCGTTTTTTGGGATTGCAGCTGTGAGCATATATTCAACATGATAAATTGCATCATTTATCATACTTAACAAAGTGACACTGGACGAGACAAGAAAAACGCGAATATGCGACAATGTATAAATGGAATGAAATTTTGTGAGGTTTTTTCGATTTTCGTGAAATTTTTGGACTCGACTTGAATGAAGCGCGTAAAAGGACCGGAACACGTTGCATAATGGAATGTTTTATGCCCCATATCTCATATATTATTGAACGATGTGAAACGAACTATATATTAACGAAGCTTAATACGACAGCGCGTCGCTCTTGCCTTTTTCTTATTTCCGCCTGAGTTTTATTCAGCGCGACAGTTGAACGAGCCGGCGAATCTCCCTTCTATTATACGGATCGCGGATAATGAATTCTTACGCTCCAGAATCGGTTCTTTGAAATTATACTGTTCCAGCCGAGTTGCGCAGAGAATCTATAATAATATATAATCCGAAAGAGAGACGAGAAGGAGGAGCGAGCCGTATTTTTTAACGCTCCAACGGAATACGTACCTACAAAGAGTGAGAATTATGTACATGCGCGATCTAGATTTGACTTTTCCCGCTCGTTCCTACAGGAAGTTGACACAGTCTTTCAACCGCGCGTAAATGCCCGTCAAACAAGGAAAAGTTTCGTGAATTAATTACACTTTGCTCGCATAACCGCGTCAAGTTTGTCTGACATTTAGATTATGCATTTCTCATATTTGTCGAGAAGCATTCCAAGCGAGAACGACTTCGCGCGAGCAAATTTTGAATAATAGAGCTATTAACCTTAAAGACCTCTTTGCACCCATGCAATTCTGACTTAGCGTATAGTTGTATCATACATATTATTACAATTTAAAATTATATATCCGTGTTCGCTTTAGATTCACTGAAAAACAAATCTAGTAGTCTTCGATCATGCGTACATACTGTACGTAAGTAATAATTACTTATTTCAAGTATTTCAAAAATTCATGTATCCGCAAATCTGTTGTAAATTCATCACAAGCATCAAATTTATTCAAAATATATTCTAAATCTTAGTAAATTTAATATTGCAATAAAGATTGTTAAATTAAAACAAATTCGATTTGCTTATTAGGTATATGAAGTGGCTTCTTTGATCAATTTTATAATATTCTTTAAAAGAAAATAAATTTTTCTTTTACGTTACATAACAATAAGTTTTTCTAAAATTTGTAATAAGTATATTTTAAGATTATTTTCAAGAAAATATTCTTTGTTAAAGTAACCGTTACTTAAGAGGAAGAAAGTAACTTTTCTTAGCAATAGAATATTTTTCTGTGTATACATATGGATTGCTAGTGTCAATTTCATATCTAATCTGATGAGTTGCGTCATCATTATTTAAATAAATAAATCAATTAGAACCAATAATATTCCGTGCCTCGTGCGTTGCTATAATGACCCACGTTGAACTTTTCGTTCAGGTCGTTTGATATTTTGACAGAAAAAGAAACGTAATTAAAAAATAATTCATTGTATGTCATACTTGAATACATAATTATGATATACAATGTGTAGCACATTAGGTATTTTCCTTTATAATAGTTTTTATAATTTTTTAATTATGAAATAGCTATTATTTAACAAATATAAACACAAACAAAAATATCATGAGTTACCGGTTGCTCACGTTGCGTGGTTTGGTTAAGTCATTTAAAAAATGCTGGAATATAATATATGTATATAAAGAAGTATTTGAAAATATCTAAAACATCAAAAATATGCATCATAACATTTTACTAAATGATGATTTGAATTCATATAGCGGATGTTAAGTTGAAAACAAATGTAGTTTCAGTTTTATTTTCACATTTTAGGTAACATAAATAGCGATTTATTTAATTTCAAAGCATTGTATGCATATATGAAAAAGTGGGAGGTACTAGCAGTCTATGTTTATATGATCGAAGCTAATAATAACAGCTATTAAATATATTTTGTTTAACATATGCATGCAGTGTTTAATAAATATTACCAAATGTAATAATAGTAACCAACTGTTTGGTAATAATTAGAAGGGTAAGATAATATTTAGAAAAGTAAAATGATCGTTATTAATTGGTTCAGTAAATGGTCTATATTAATTGAATATTTTATTGAGATTATATTACAAAGCATCAGTGTGTGTAACTATCATTTATATAGGCCCGATTATTATTAGACTTTTTTCAATGTTTTCACGTTTGATCTTATAACATAAAATATATTGATACACCATTTTAATATATTTATCGATATTGTGTGTGTGTGTGTGTGTGTTTTATTAAGTGTATATTATATTATAACACACAACGCAGCTTTAATGTACTAGATGAAAGACGGATGAAAGATTACAGCAGCTTAAAAATATAAAAGCTAGCTAAAGGACAGATTAAATAAAGACTGCTTTCATTTCTCTTGGCTAAGCGGCAAGAAAAGAATACAATATTTAAAGATGCGGATTACCTGATACCGCCTCTCGTCGTATCGTAGTTTAGCACTCTATTGCCGTGGAGCCACTGGACGACGCTGTACTGCACCTGCATCGCTATATGACGTACGACGCACAATAATTCGATAGTGCTATCAGCTTCATAGTATTTGTCCCGCAGTGGTTCGCCTAGGGCGTCCACTATTTGGACGGACGGCGCTGAAAAATTCAAAAAGTAAAATTTATTAGGTATTATTCTTTGATCAGCAATCGTGTCAAGGACTCGAACGGATAATTCTTATTTAATAACATCTTCTATCATCCGGAAAGAAAGTGAGACTAATATACTTTCCAAAAGTGCATTGATAACTTTTCGCATTTGACAAACATTCGACTACGCTCGACGCGAAGTCATAATTCTGGTCAATGAGAAAAAGATTGGGAATGTCGCAGCCAATTCGGAGCTTTTCAAGCACATCGTCGACTTAAAGTTTCTATCCTCTTACAAGAAGTTTTCGAGTCCCCATATTTAAAGTAGAAGTACTTATAATGCTTAGTTTAAATATCAAAGTATTCGCAGCTCGTACGAAAGTTTTGTACATGATATATTACGCGGAGCATACTGTTACACCTTTGTTGAAAAGCTGTCTTATTTGAAACAATATTTCGGTCCATTAACTTCTGATATCCGATTTTTTTCCTGATTTATCGATACTCTACATTATTTCTTATTTCGCTCAGATTGTCATATAATCTACTTTGTTATTTATATATGTATATATATATATATATTGCAATTTTTCAGACTTCTATTATTATCAACAACACAAAATCCAAAAAAACAGGGCGAATGAGAGCCAGCGTGGTAATTAATCCTCAAACGGCACACTTCATCCCAGCACCCATAAACGGCACACTGGTGCGAATTGGGATTTTGTGATTTCATTCCCTTATTTAATCATGATAATATTCTTCAAAATACTTGTAAAACTATACTTTCTTGAGATAAAATTTCTCAACAAAGCGATTAGTGCAACTCAAATTTAGTTAAATTATTCGTAAGTTATAAAAAAATTGTTATTAAAAAAAGATCTTTTTGATAAATGCCAATGTTTTGAAAATTTTGCTGGTGCGAATTCACCAGTGTGACGTTTGAGGGTTAATACGCAATCTTAAATCTTTAATCCAGAAAATAGAATCTTTATTCCATATAGATTCTATTATTTTTTGGAATAAAGATTCTATTTTCTGGATTAAAGATTTAAGATTGCGTATTAACTACCACGTTGACTCTTATTCGCCGTGATTTTTTGATTTTGTGTTGTTGAATTTGGGAGAGTCCGTAAGAAGATTACATTATTTCTATTATTATTTAGCACTGAAAAATCACAACAAGTGAGGGCAATCGGATATCGAAATTGGAGCATATAAAGGTTTGCTTTCTATATAACTGAACAGTATTATATTTTTGAAATTTAAAGTGAAAAGGATACGTTTGATATTTGGCAGAGAAGAAAGAAAATTTGGCGAGAGAAAGAAAATTCTAGTGCAATCTAATGCAGAAATAAAAACCAAACCTTAATAAACTTTTTATTTATCGCGACATATTTTTGTCGTAATCGCTATCGCAAACGGTAATTCCGTCTTACAGCGATCACTTGAAAGATCCTTATTCTAACGCAATCAGCACTATTTGTCGAGTTTGTCGAGTTCGCCGTGACAATTTGCGCGTCATGAAATTTGACCGTACACATGAGCGTGATATTGGATTACATCGAATTCGGCTTCAAATATTTAACTTTATGGCCCAATAAATATCTCTCATATTGACGTCATTGGGTTGTCCACACGATTGAGTATCAAACCTGATGGAGCAAACCGATTCATTCGGATATCTCCGTCACCATCTTCCGTTGGGCTGGAATTATTTCCAATTGATTTCTCTTTTTACGTAAACTATATCGTGGCCACGAAAAACTAAGAAATGTAGGGCTACCGAAAGAAATCACGAAAAAGGGAAACGTTTTGGAGATAGATCAGAATGTTCTCTCGCCGACCTAGTACTCGACCTCATGAATATCGCGCGAAATGTAATCTCTCCCGCGCTCTCCCTTTTCTCTTTCGCCCGGCTTTCTCTTTTTACGTTTTCCATCTGAGGTATGCCGCATTTTATTTTACACACTTTTTTGCAACACTTAAAAAAATTTTTCTCATTCCACCATCATGTCTGGAAATATGTTTTTCGCTTATTCCTTTTTTTTCTTTTCTCTTTATCCAATGATTTTACGTTAACGCTTGCAAATTTCGAGATATCGTATGTTTTCGCAATTAATACAAATAATAGAACTCCGAGCAGATATTAGTAGTTTTCTTAATACTTTGTGCGAATATTTATTTGTATATAACATTATAGAGATACATGTTATTAACATTATAATGATGAGTTCAATCTCAAATTAGGTGAATAAAATTTATATAAACAAATAAGAATTATTCTCAATAAAACGTTAGAATTTTTGTATATTTTATTGCGAAGAATGTGCGAAGGATAGAACTTTAGCAAAGAACAAAGAGCTTTTTCACTGTTACATTTGAATTTAAAACACATCCATTCTACTCCTGAATGTTTCAAGAGTCGAAAAGCAGATTAGAGATTGTATCGCATTCATAAAACTTATACGCTCTTTTGTTAACATTGTAACATCTTCTTTTATTAATATTGCACAAAGAGTACGCGTCGACTAAATTGTAAAGAGGTGGAGACGAAGAAAGAGAGATCGACGGTAGGCATATAGAAGAGACGGACGATGGATAGAGGTCGAGAGAGTAGTACTGCATACCAAAATCTCAGCTACTTTATCTTGCGGAATCTCAGCCCTCTCACGGATTAAGTGTTGATCCTTCTTTTTACGTGCGCCCGTAAACCGGCATAGCGACGGTTCTAGCGTTCCTCAAATATGATACAGCGACAATGGTTGTATTCAGTAGAGAAACCATCTCTGCAACTGTGTTATGAAATTTTTTCATATAATTGGTTCACATTTAGATCCAGGAACTAAGAGCGAGATCAAGCACATTAAAGAGTTTTACAACAGTTGCAAAGGTGCTTTCTTTGTTGAACGCAGTTATTGGCTGCGTTCAGTTGATAAAGAAGATCAATGAGCGTTCAGAAATTTTTTAATAAGTATGATTTATTCTTGTCATTAGTACTTCGCTAGATCTAAGTATAGAAATCAATCATAAAATAAAGAATCATTGAGGACTCATTGAGTGAGCAGCTTGTCTACCAAACGCAGCTATTGTCTACAAAATGAAAACGTTTGTTGAAATATTAAAAAAAAGTTTAGATTATTTAGATAGATTTAAAAAAAATAATTTTTGATAATTGTATTGCAGAAAATTTTGTCGAACATCTGAAGAGGGCTCAAATTGGAAGCCGAAACTAGTAATGTTTAAACACTTTTATTTTCTAATTTATTCTACTTTTGTAATGAATATTTTGAATATGATATGATCATTTTAACATCTTAACGTATTGACTCTCGAGTGCCTTTTTTCCTTCTATGTATTTTGAAAAATAATTTTATTGAACTATTAAAATAACATAAAAATCTCAAATACAATGAGCAATACTAAACAAAATTTTTAACCTTTTATAGGCTAAATTTTTTCATGAAAAAAATTTCTAGTTGAAATTGAACGAATCAGAATTTTCTGGTTTTTATTAGAATTTTAATTAAGATAACCGGAATTCTAGTTGATACAACATTTTTGGCAAAATCTACTAGAATTCTTATTTTTATCAGAATAATTACACTAAGATAACCGGAATTCTAGTTGATACAACATTTTTGGCAAAATCTACTAGAATTCTTATTTTTACCAGAATAATTACACCAATCAGAATTCTAGTTATCTCAACTAGAATTCTAGTAAATTTAACCAGAAAATTCTGATTCGTGTCCATTTTCCATCTAGAATTATTATTTAATCTAACCAAATCATTTTTCTCAGTGTGACTATAAAAAAATTACGCTACCTTCTGGTAAAAAATTAAATAAATTAATAAATATCGACATATTAGTATGTGTAATTTGAAAGTTATACAGGTCCATAGAGGATTAACTTTAGCAATTAGTATGAGCATTCTGTGTAATTATTTTAATAGTCCATCAACAAAATTATTTTTAGATTTGTATCTATTTAAATTTGTAGATATTTCAACGAAACTTTTTCGTGCAAAATTGTGTGAGTTTATTCGGTTTATGTATCTTTCTTTGTGTGATACGCTACTGATTATATCTTGGATACGACAAAATCATTTTCACGTTAAATTATTATACTGATAATAATACTTTTCGGCATTTACATATTATACCATATAAATTGCAAATAATTATGAACTTATAATAAATAATTATAAACTAAACTCTAGAGATTAATTAATTTGCAATTGTCATATGTATATATTTATTACACAAACATAAATCCACTCTGTTAAAAAAATAGCGTTGATAATTGATTGGAACGTGCGACAATAGTCATGCAGGGTGCATTCATATCTCCTGCGTTAATTATCGTACGGCACGATCCATCGATAAAACGCGATTGCAAGATTCGCACAATGGACAATTGTGTTTACCGTAATTTGACTTTCAAAGTTGAACAGATATAGAAAGAGAATAGGTTGCTGGGGACAATGAGAATGCGCAATTCGACGATATATCGTTCTTTCAATGGCATTTGACGTTTCGGACCGCGTTACAAACGACCTCATGAAAGCTCGCGCACAAAGGTATCAACAGTGTGAACCGATTAAATTTTAATTGTACGAATACCGAGTAAAATCTCGATAACAGGAAGCGCGAAATAAACGGCTAACATCTCCGTGTCACTATCGAGATGTGAAAATAAAATAATTATTCGTAAAAGATTATTTATAAAGTAGCAATATTTCAGGGCAAGCGACGATCGTCGCACACACCACAGAAATTATTTCGACAAATTACGAAAATAGAGAAATTCTACGAGGATAAGTGCGAGGGACTTTAAGTAGATAATCCCTTTGAACTCGCGTTAGGAGATTCTCGGCGATAACATGAAGAAGCTACGCCGTCTTATCTCGTAGACGCGAAAGCTTACAATATAATCTCACATCAGCAAAGGCGCGCGAACCAGGAAATAAGTAAAAGAAAAAAAACTCTTGCCCCCTTTTTATTGTAACCCCGCAATTCTATACGATTTAGCGAAAGCTAAGCCAAATACGATATCGCGTCTTTACTTATTAAGATTTACTAGAATTTTTTTATCTCTTTGTGCACATTACTGTAGCTTCAAATTTGAAATATATTTTATATATGATCGTACAATAAAAATAAAAGTGGGTGGATGAGATATTTATTAAAAAGTCGCGAAATCGATAGCTCAAAGAAATACAAAACATTCCGCTGTTATAGTTCAATATACGCGATGTTAAAGTAAACAATTAGTACGATTATTTTAAAACATCTTTCGTACATGGGAAAAACGGTTTTGTTAAAATATTTGAAAATACAGCTAAATAGAAATTAAAAAATAATTTTTTAGATTGCATCAAAATAATTTTTTAGATTGCATCAAAATAATTAGGACGTTCGAATTAGTAGTTAGAATATCAAATCTTTTTGCATTGAATATCAAAAACTTTTCTACATAATTATTTTAATGATTTAATACAATTATTTTTAAGTCTATCAAGTTAAAATTTTAATTTCGGCGAAATCGTTCTTTTCATGCATGAAAGATATTTTTAAAAATAATCATATTAATTATTTACTTTGACATCGCATATATATCGTACAAATTCGTGTGGAATATTTTTGTATTTCCCTGAGCTATCGATTTCGCTTTTTAATAAATTTATCTATTCATCCATCTTTACTTTTATTTCGTGATGCTAGCTGTGTATTTTTACAGTGCGCCTTTATTGTTTTCATCGTTAGCCCCTTTAAAATTATGCAATTTCTCTCCTCACGCTTATTAAAATTTTCCTGCAGTTTGCAAGTTTCCATTGTCCATTTCTCGCACTAGGTCTACGTAGATGCCACTTCACCTTTACGTACCATCATTTCGCCGAATTAGTCGACACACCTCGATTACCGGACTACAACGAGATGAAGTTCTTCCGCTTTGCACCACGCCATCCTTCCGAACCGAACAGACCGTGGATTTTCTGTTTCCTGTCCCCGTCTATCTCAACTACAAGGTACTTCGTTTTCAATTATCCTTTTAAGCGATCTCCGCCGCAAGAACATTGCAGACGGAGGCAATTTGTCCGATCGCTAGTAGAATTGCGGAATTTGAGTTTCTCTTCTTCTCGTCTACTTTCTGTCGTTAGAATATTGAATCGTAGGTAGGTATTACCGGAGATGTAGCGTCTCTTTCTTCTTTGCTCTCTTGCTAATTCAAATAAGCACGAAAGTGGCACTGAAGAAAGAAACGGTTCAAGAAAAAGGTTTTTCCTACCTTAATTAGTCTATACTGTTTCAATTCTCGCATTTAGCATGATCTATTTTTAATTGTTAAAGCATATATACGTATAAAAACTTTATTCTATTTTGTTTTAAAATATTTTTAATAATTTTATTTTAAAATATACAGTGTCTATATCTCATCAAGCCTTTGGTTCGCAAGACGAAGTAAAACTTGCGCGTTAAAATTATTCCAACTTTAAAATCTCTTTTATATTCTTCCTCTGTTCGTTATCACGCTACATTAAATTCGTCTCAGACACAGACGAGTGAAATAAAAAGGTGTTAAATAGAAAAAAAAGAGACATGTGAGTTTGAGAGAGAGCAAATATTAGAGAAGTTTTCGTTCTTTGCTTCGCTTCTTTTAAGAAGATAAAACAATTGCATCAAATTGCTCAAAAAGAGTTCACTCAGAAAAGTCTATAAATGGCATTTTATAAGGAATTTAAATCTGGCGTGAATGGAAAGAGCGTAAATTTACCCAAATTTTTAAATTTACTCACAGCGAGCGTGTGAACCAGAAGCGTGCGGAAATCTTCCTTTCGCGAAGCTACGATTCGATAAAGCGCAATTGTCATCATTATCAACATTGCTGTCTCGAAATTGATCGTAGGCAGAAGGTCGTTAGCATACGTTATCACTTACCGTTAATGTGTAGGTTGACGTAAATGAACTTTGGTGGATGGGTGCTGATTTGACACTCGTATTGGCCCTCGTCGCTGCTGTTAACACGCTTGATACGCAGACGCCAGTTGTCCGGGTACTGAAATTCGATGGTATATCTCGAATCGCCCGTATACGTCTGCTGACCCACCGTCAGCAATCTCATCTTCTCACTACTCTCCTGTCGCCGCAGCCAGGATACCTGCGTACAAAAACAAAATGATCCTTCTGAAGAATGTGGTTTTATTTAAAACTAAAAAAATTTTTTCGTTATCTCTTACTCGTTTATAATAATAATTTTAATAATTGTTGCGCACATCCTTCTGCTCTGACTTTCATTAATCTTGAATTTATTGTTTATTTTTATTTTAAAGAGAGATTAAGAGTCCGATTCCAAATATTTATATTTATATAAATAACATCACAAAAAAATTGTCTCAAATAATAACCAAACCAAAAATTTATAAGAAATATCTAATCAAAATAGATATTTCTTATATAGAGTTTCGGCCACAAAAACAATGCTACACTGAAAAAAAGCATAGTCAATTTTAATAAATATTTAGTTGAATATTGCCAACTAAATATTTATTAAATATATAAAGATATATTTATTTGATACAAGAAATGTTAATTTGATTTAACAATCTTTTTTTTTACTGAACAAATATTTATTTATTGTAAGTAAATATTTAGTTGGCACTACTGAACTAAATATTTATTAAAATTGATTATATTTTTTTCTCAGTGTACGAGTCAAATTGATCTATTATGTTTGTTTTTAAAATTATTTTGAATTTTACGATAAAAAATCAGCGACTCACAGGAAAAGAGTGGCTGCTTTCAGCAAAGAGAACTGATCAGTGAGAGCTCAGTGATTCTTTAATGTGAGAGATTGGTTTCCTACACTTATATATTCAGCGAAGAACTAAAGATAAGAACCAATCATATTAAAGAATCACTGAGCACTCATTGATCAGTTTTCTCTGCTGAACACAGTCAATATATAATATATGCAGTTTGTAGTCATAATATAATGTGAAAAATAAAGTATTCAACTAATTTACCTTTCTCTTATGCAATTAAGGAATGATTTAAAATGTCGTTATTTTTTATATTTGTTTTATCACTCATTTTAGAATTGCATTTTTTATTTTTAATAAAATTATAATAATTTATTACAAATTTCATTTGTAATAAAAATTTAAATAAAAAAATTTTATTACAAAAAGAATGGGACTTATAATATTGAAATCCGACTATCCGTTCTTCTACTAATTTTGTCAAATATTATACAAAAAAGTTTCTATTTTTCTGTATTTTTTCAAACTGTATTTGGGACAATTTTTTATTTTTTGCTAATAAGGAATCAATACATAAAATTTAAACATTTATCTATTTTTATTCCTTTAATTTATTATTATTCATTCCTTTTATGATACGACGATTTTTCATTCTAAAATTCAAAAGTAACTGTATGTATATACAGGGTGTCCTAAAAAGGTCGGGACACCTAAATATCTTGGAAAATATAAGTTTTACAGAAAAGTGTTTCAGACAAAAGTTATATGGTTTAAAAATATCTATTTACTGATTCTATCAGTTTGACCTTGGGTTGCGTAGCCAAGGTCTAGTCAAGGTTACATTGATTTTCTGAAATGGAACACTATTTTTGATTCAAGAATCTAATAGCTGATGTCGAGAGCTTTCCAAAACGCTATAATGAAATATTTTTTTATGAAGTACTTTTTAAGTTATAATGCTTCAAAGTTACAGTATCGCCGGCATTAGCATTACCCAAAATAATTAATTTTAGAGACTGGCCAGTCAAGGCGAGATCGGTCGGTGGTCCGTGAACCTTGACCTTCAGTTAACGCACAAACAAAAACATAACGCGTGTTATATATCTTGGGTAATGCTAGTGCCGGCGATACTGTAACTTTGAAGCATTATAACTTGAAAAGTACTTCATAAAAAAATATTTCATTATAGCGTTTTGGAAAGCTCTCGACATCAGCTATTAGATTCTTGAA
>NW_017300047.1:334969-337977 GCF_001594075.2 Trachymyrmex cornetzi | reverse complement strand
TATATATATATATAAAACTTGACGTACTGGAGCAATTTGGCATTGTTTTTTGTGACCAAAAATTTATTTAAAAAACGCCTATTCTGGTTAGAGTTACTTAACACAAATATTTGTTGTGATCCTGTATAACGATTATATAAATATGATGCAACAGTATCTGTAGCTACCAAAGATGTAGATATTTTTTCGGATCAAATGTCTACATCAGTCAACACCAAGTACTGCACGTAAAAATATCAACAGGTGTATAGACAATCGTTCATACGGATTTTTCCGGTTGTATCGACAATTCTCATGTGTACGCGTTTTATATGCAAGCATGTTTGCATCGCTCTGCTATCTTTTCTGTAAAAATATTCGATTTTTCTGACGACATATGCTTTATTTTCACATTTTATTTTTTGGTTAATATTCCTATCGTCATACTGCGGTAATCGAAAAACTTAATGGAAATTTATTGATTATGCTGGAAATAAGCTAACATTACTTTGGTTTTTCCCACAAAAATATTTTTATCAGACAGATATTCGCCTGATAACCATGTACAGCAAATAGTTTTCCAATAAATAAAGTATTTTCTTCTACATTGTTTCTTTTCTATACTTTAAAGAACAGCACTTGATTTGTGACTAAATTGGATTTTATTGCATCTCAGTACAATAAATAAATTTATATTAAATAACGATTATAATCGAGATTTATTACAAGTTTATGTCAAGATTAGAGATAGCAAATATGAAATACATAGAGGAGTTTATCCGTGTAACTGACGTTGAGTAACATGTTGCTGAATAGCCCTATTATAGATGTATATATGTAATATCTTCTACATAAATCTACGGGAGCTAATTGGGTATTATCGGTTTAGAGATTTAGTTTATGGCTTGATAACATATGCATGAAGATACAAGTTATCATCAGTTTTTAACTTCCGTTTTTCTCGAGAGTGTATCAAATTTATTTTATCTATAGGTATAAAAAAGATAATTTAGGCCCGATTTTTCATTATCTAATTAACTTATGGCTTAACCTGATTTTTCATTTATTAGGCTCCATCTGTAATGTTATGACTGAAGTCCATTGGGTGAAATATCAGGTTAAGCTTAACCACAAGTTAACCACAAATTAACCGAATAATGAAAAACCGGATCTAAAAGTGTAAAAAAAATATATTAATCTACTTCTTTTATTTTAATAAACTTCTAATATTTAAATATATATAATTATTTCTCTTATGTAAAATCTCATCCAAAAGCGATATATGTATCTAGTAAAACATTTAGTATTAGATCTATATAATGTTACTTGTTAGGATATCACAGAATTAGGAATATTAAGAATTCCGTCGCAAAAAATTATCTTGCTCAAGTAAGGATTTTAAATCTTAATAGCCGAATTTTCAGATCTTATGCTGTTAATGAAATAAAAAGTAATTTATTTATTAGAACTGCTTTCATAAAGTTTGATAAAAATTTTTCAAGTTTATATATGTACATAAACAGATATTTAATTTCAATTTAATTTGCGAGTCGGTGATATTGGTTAACTATAAGCTATATTATAAATTGCTGCTACGAAACAGGATATTATCTGTTCGAGCGCCAGAGAGATTCATGCGCGCACAACCGATATCTGACCGCATAATTTGTTCTATAGTTTTGGGCGTGGATAATGCAGAAACGCTGCTGTAACTGCATTAAAGCAATACACGCAAACCAAATGAACATGGTAGTACTTGGCAATAAAGTCACTTGTAGCTTTGCATACTCATAAGGTGGTTTTGCAGCGGATTAAATATTGTCATACCGTTTTTGTGTATCATGTCAAATTTTTTTAATTATTATAAAAATAAAAATTAAAATATTATTATTCAATTAAAAAAATACGCACGATTATCTTTAAAACTCTTACGTTTAACATAAGATTTGAGTAAGTAATCATAAAATGTTAAGGAAAATTTATATAAATGAAGTTTTACGAACACGAATTTATTACTAAATTATTATGTGCAGATTACGCGTGCGAAAACTGGGTCACCAGCAGCGATTATGTGAATTTCTTCTTAAATTTGTTCCTTGAAATATAAAATGTACAAACGCGCTAGCGTAGCAGATTAATCATAATAAGCTAAACGTAGCTTACCCGAGGTGTAATAAGGCAAAATATTCTGAGATTAGTTGTGAATTATTGCACTGTGCATTTGCAGCAGTGATTAAAAGCCGTGGGCAACCAGATATGAAGCACGAAGGGAAGGAGCGAACATTATGACTGAGTGTGCGTTTTCACACTTACGGTTTTGTCCTGCAGCAACGATATTCTGCAATCGAGCGTAACACTAGCACCCGCTTGTACGGTAATGTTGGAGCTCTCGCCTTCGAAGTGAGGGCCCCATTTGTGATCGTGATGATGCTGATGCTTGTTCAAAGTGCTGTGCGTATCAAAGATGTAGTTCAGCATTGGTGCATCCGTCGGCACAGATCGCTTTGCCGCCGTCGTCGATTTCGTCGAAATCGAGTCCGTCGCCAGAGGCAGTTCTGTAACTTGCAAAGAGAAAGTTCACGTCGTTAATCAAGAGAAGGGTTGGAAACGTTACTTTATAAAGATAACGCATTATTGTTAGCGTTACTTTTTATAAAAAGTAATTCGTTACCATTACTTGTTATCAGTTTTAAGAAATAATGTTTTATCGTTACCGTTACTTAGAATGTAACAATTTAATTACTTTTCCGATTACTTCTTTGTAATGCTAAAGTAAAGCCTTAAACGCAATGCAAAGGAATAGCGATAGAGCAATAGGAATAACACGATTTCAACCTATCAGAAATCAGATACACTGGAATATACACTTTCTGATAGGTTGAAATCGTGTTATTCCTATCGCTATCGCTATTCCTTCGCATTGTGTTTAAGGCTTACGGTATTTGATTTTAAAATTACATTATTTAATATATATTAAATATAATATAATATAATTAATACTAAAAATTAAAATTCTAAAACTTCTAAAT
>NW_017300047.1:272260-334925 GCF_001594075.2 Trachymyrmex cornetzi | reverse complement strand
CTTTTAAAACCTTGTAACAAATCTTTCAATTCTTTATATTAATATTTTTATATTTTAATAGACTTATTTTTAGGAATTTTTATTGTAATTCATAAACAAAAAATTTTATCAAAAATTTTTATTAAATATTGTTTTTAATGTTGTTGTTAAGAGTGCGTTCCAATACTCACTGCTGGTATTAAAATCTATAGTTCACGTTGCATATACATAATATAGACTTTAGTATTGGCAGCGACTATGGAAATACTCGGGATGCAACGCGTAAGATGTAAAGTACTAAATATTTTTCAATATTTAAACATTTATATTTAAATAGAATGTTTCTATCTAATCTAATCGAATAAAAATAATGCGATGTATGGAATATATCTAAAGATAATTGGGAACTAAAGTAACGATAAAAGTAACGACTGAATTCGTTATTGTAAAAATACCGTTACTGTAAAAATATTACGTTATTATTACTGTCACAGAAAAAAAAAATAATTGTTATGAAAAAAGTAATAATAACGGTAACACAACGCAAGTAATTCTTAACCCTAATAAAGAATGTCTTAAAATGCTGTTTAACAAATAATAATATTTCAGAATTTGCAGATTCCCATGTTACAATATTTTTAAACATGGAGCGTTTCATTATGTTTAAATAATTTTCGTTGTTTGTTGTATTAATATGAGAGCATAAATTAACGAAGATCTGTATTTCATATTATAATAAATACGAGGCAAGTGTGTTGCACGTATTACATCGTTTAACATTTCGAGCAGCAGCGCATACATTAAATGTACACATCGTGTCATCATTCGAATTGTCATGATTGTTTACGGCATCATGCGCCACATTTACATGTATTTTCATATTATGTACACTCTGGTGAGTTTCTCCCTGCTTTTTGCATCCAACCCGTCGCACCCGATCGTAACTCGTGACTTTATTTAATCGATTCGCTAGCATTCTCCCGTTATGGACCATCGCTCAGGTTATCGACATTCAGCCAACCTGCCAATAACGGCCAATATTCGACGTAAATATGCATTTACGCCCGCAACAGGCGCAGTCGAGACACATAACATCCTCGTGCTGATATTACCGCTACTTACAGCGATCGTACGTTCCGAATTTTTCGATATATTTTTGAATAGAGAGTACGTTTCATTATTCCGATTTATTGAGAAAGTCGTACATTTCGTGTAGAGAGAGAAATAATATCAGAGATCAAATACGAAATTTATTATATTTTTCGTTAAGAACATTATATCCAAATATATTATAAAATTTTTGATATAAAATATATTTATATCAAAATATATTATACAATTTTTAATCTTTCTAATCATTAAATATTGCATATTGTTTCTTAATCGAAAAGTACAATAAGTTAATTCCTTCGTCTTTCTTTATATTGTAATTTATGTATGGATTAAAATCATTATTAAACCATTACTGGTTTTAATTTTCGTGAAACAATTTCTTAAAATTGTAAGTAATTCTTAGGAACTGCTTTGAAGAACACGCTAATTTTTACTCTTCTGTTTCTATTACAACAATATATTGATTTAACTTTATAAGCATTCCGTTTATGGTTACCGTTTACAGTTCTTCGTCTTTTGTAGTCTCTTTTAACTTTGATAATGATAATTTCTATAGCTGCGCTTTATGTTACCGACAAAGTTCGCGGTACTATCCGACGTTGTCGGATGTGTTGAATATCTTCATGGTTATTTCGTCGCAAGTAGAAAGAGAAAAGACGGGTGAGAGAATGGAAAAGTCGAGAATGAAAGGGAACGAAGATCTCACGCGAGAAGCACGATGGTGAAAGTTACGTTGCTCGTTCGCGACTGAGGATCATCAAGTTAGATACTAACTCGTGATGACAAATTTTTCTGAGTTTATACCGTAGAAGAAATACCTTTACAGTATTCAGACATCTGATGTTCAGAGCCAAAGAAATAAAATGAGAAGATGTCTTCTACTAAAAAATTGAGGTGGAAATTCTATGTAAATTGCCTTACCGGTTATCTCAGGTCTCATTGTTCCTCTTTCACCCGTGTCTCATTGTTCCTTCTTCCACATGTACGCTTTTTGATGATTATTGAAATCTTATTCTTCTTAATAATAAAGAATAAAGATTCGTAAATTTGTGTTATAATAAACATTCTCTGTGATGTGCGATTGAAAATTCTATTTAATATATTATTATATTTAATATACTGACAATTGTCAAAAACCATTCAACGCGAAAACAACTGTCGAAAACATTTACCCACGTACTTGCTGTTACAATATGTAAATCTGAATACGTATATTTCAAAAGTTGTTCGAATTTCAGCAACGCTGTAAATACAAGAAACTTACGTGGGGTATATCGAAAAATTTGACATACCGAATACAGACTTCTCTTTCATAAGTCCCGTCACGTAACGCCAACAGAAGTTCCATTTGAGAACACCGCGGACGTAAAGCCCGCAGCAGTCGATTGTTCTACGACCGAAGACGAATTGGAGCACTTGTGCAGGTAATCCTGACTTTCATCGAGTCAGCGATAGGTGAGCACGGGAGTTCCCCGGACCTCCAGCAATTCCGGCAATCTTCGAGAGATCCGACACAGAATTCACGGGGGGTTGCGACAGAGAGAAGAAAGGAATATACGAGCGCACAATCCCACGACGAAGTCGCACGTCAAAAGGGATCAGTATGCCGCGGAGCGCGAAATTTTCTTTTCCGCACGCGACTCTTCGCCGTCATCTTGTGCCTCTGAAGCTTCCTTATTCCTTTCTCTTTTCCCCGCACATTTCGATCTCTTCACCGTTTGGCTTCATCGGTCGCCTCTTCTTTCTCACTTGCACCGACGCGTCAATTCCGTTCTCCTGATCGTGGGAATTTTTCCTTTCGCCCGAGGGAAGAAAAACTGATCGGGAATTCCGGTGGAACTGTTGGAAGCGTGTCTCGGATACCGAGAAGAATCTATCTAGTCAGTCGTTCGTCAGCTCGTCACTCTCTCTTTCTCTCTCTCTCTCTCTCTCTCTCTCTCTCTCTCTCGGATATGAAACTCGTTACATATTGACATTAGTAGTACCATTAAGCTCTGCTTTAATATGGTCTCGTTATTAAGGGAACGAGTTCAGAAATATATGATATGTGTAATTTTTCGTTCACGCAGACTCGATCAAACTGATATGATTCAAAATGAAAACAAGATTGTGGAAAACGATGTCTCAATTCATATATACTGGAAATCTTTAAATATTTCAACAAGAGATCGCGATCGGTCATTAATTCATTCGTATGTTAAATAATCCTTAATAGATAATCTCATAAACTAGACGGTGCAAACATTTATATTATTTCTATAGCTCACGCTCGTAAATGTATCGAGAAGAAGATAATCGGATGAGATAAATTGCAATAAAATTTGTCTTTACATGAACGAGTCTTTACATGCACGAGACCTTTAACTCTTCGAAACTGACGGTGAATCTATTTTGGATACTCACAATCAATTAAATCTCTTTGTAGAAAATGTTAAATAATTCAATTTTTTGTTACGTCTGCAAATTTGGATTATTCTTATTAAAATGTACTTAATATTCAGTCTTTTTATACAAGTTGTGTCATTTTAGTTCCTTGAAATTAATTAGTGCCTTTTAAGTAACGTAAATTAAATGGATCTTGCAGACCTAGCGTCAGTAGCTATGTTATAGATTTTGGCGTCGGTTTCGGAGAATTATTAAAAATAAATTAAATTTTAGGGCATTACAATCTAAGGATTTCATGACAGAACATTTGAATAGATACGTGATACATACATAACAATATTCGCAGTAAATCAATCTCCGAAAACATTCCGACGAGAAGAATTGAAATTTGAAACTGAAATAGAATGATACGTGTACAAACAATATCCGAACAGCTGACAAGCAAATAGAAACAGGTAAAGCCATCGTTAATTCCTAACTACTCGCGCGAAATACAGCGTAATTCAACTTTCAAAGTCCGGTATTCGGACAGACTAAGCTGAAGAGAGATGGCCACGTCGGTATGTCACTGGTTCCAGCTGATTGTAACCATTTGTTGGCAAGATATACGTTCTGATATCACGCCGGTATACTAGACTATATAGTGTGACTAATTACACGAGTTTATTCCATCAGATGCTAGCGAAATCTTGAGCTAGTAGCGCGAAAGACGATTCGGAACGTTTGAGAGGAATATTGTAAGTCGTGCTAAAATAATATAAGTACACTTCAAACTTAAATATACGGAAAAACTATATATACTGTTAAGAGTATTATTGAAGAGTATTAACCTCGCTTCTTTACACAAATATATATATATATATGTATATACATATATCTAAATCCTTACAGAAATTTAATACTGCATTACTTATTTTGAGTATTAGAAGCACCGTTGTTCAAGATATTAGGTAAGTAATTTTCAGTATTAAATTTCTATAAGGGAACATGGGGTCTACAATGGAATAGTAGGTCTTAAATTGTAAGAAATTGATTTATCGTAGTCTATAAATCAATTTCTAATAATGGGTACGGTCCATTTAGAGTTACAAATTCTTCGAAGTACATAATACGCATAAAAAGATAATTATTTTTCATTTTAGTCAATGATTTCAATTTAATATCTTCGCATTAAAATATATAACTCTGATACATAACGCGTATTTCAAAAACATGCGCGTACGTAGTTATACGTATCATGCATTTCGCATATCGCGCGAATGAGCGGAGGACCCTGCGGTTGCGACAAACGTTGATCTGTATCACTTGGGAAATGCGCGTGTCGTGTATTCTACATTCTATCTCCGTTCTTTGGGTTTAGTTTGAGAATGTCATTCTAGAACAGCGGTTTTCAACCTTTTTATGACTATATCTCAATGCCTGGTTCCATTTTCATACTCGACAATGCAGAGCAAGGTGTGTTGTTGTGAATGCATGGTACAATCGCATGGTTCAAACCACAATAAATAATTCTGATTCGTAACATAGTCCACTGGACCTCTCATGTTTTATGCATGCTTCACTATGCAACTCCACATGTTACATATCATTGTAGGCTTACGCGATGTTGCAGTTTAGAGATCTGTAGATCTTATCAATTGTCTTCCATTTTTCAAATTTTATCTGCAGTATTTTCACTTTGTCAATATACGAGATTATGTTGAATTTTCATTATAACCATTTTCTATCTCTTTAGTATAATAAATGCAAGAGTTTATTCTACATATTTTGGTTATGTGAATATGTTCAAATTACATACTAAAGTAAAACAGAATATTTTTTCTTGAAAAAAATTACATACTAAAGTAAAATAGAATATTTTTTTTTGAAAAAATATGTTCAAATTACATACTAAAGTAAAACAGAATATTTTTTCAAGAAAAAATATTCTGTTTTACTTTAGTATGTAATTTGAACATATTTTTTCAAAAAAAAATATTCTATTTTACTTTAGTATGTAATTTTTTTCAAGAAAAAATATTCTGTTTTACTTTAGTATGTAATTTGAACATATTCACATAACCAAAATATGTAGAATAAATTCTTTCATCTATTATACTAAAGAGATAGAAAATGGTTATAATGAAAATTCAACATAATCTCGTATATTATTACATATTAAAAATTATTACATATTAAGGATGTTTTATAAATATTTTCAAAATAGTAACAAAATTATGAAAAAAATTACGGATTATTCTAAATCACATTTAATAATAATAATACGACAAATTTGGTGACAATTTACTATCTGGATCATAAATTATTTTAATAAATAATAGTATTTTTTATGTGCTCTGATAAAAAATGTATGAAAATGTATTGTAAAATAAATGACAAAAATCTCAATTTTTAAATATAAATACATAATGTATTCAAGATTATTTATGTATAGAATTACATTGCGATGCATGAGTTGTCCAGTAAATAAACAAAATATTTATTCGTTCTATATTTTTGTAACTACATAATCAGTGAATCGCGATGAAACTTTGCATAAGTTACTTTGAATATTTAGAGAACTTATAAAAAAAATTTAGATTTTTATCATCGTTTTTAAAATTTAAATTTTTAATAATAAAAATAATAACAAAAAAAAATAAAAATATGTTATTAAATACAAATGTAATCTTATTCACACAACTTCCATATGTACCTATATAATTTATTTGAAGTGTAAGTATTAAATACATTTCCAAAAATTTAACCCTCGAACATCACACTTATTTTCGGTACCTTTGGACGGTACACATGAGTCATTCGTGTCCGACTTGATTTTAAGACTCTTAAAGTGGTCGAAAAATTCTGTAAAAATTCGCACATATTCTTTAAGGTCTCTACTAAATTATTTTGCTACGCAAACATTGGAAAAAATGTTTAGAAAAATTATGAAAATTACTTTGTGTACCAGAAAAATAAAATAATTTAATTTTGATATAAAAATTGTAACTTTGATTTTTAAAGAAAAAAGCAGTTTTTGAATTTATTAAAGTACAAAAATGATTAAAACAATACAATTAAAAGAAGGACTACGAGCCAAAAACATTAACTTTAATATTTAAAATACACACATATGTTTCGACAACGTTTGTGTCATTTTCAATGTACAACAATAATAAATTTAGTTATGAACGATTTACATATTAACAGTTGAGTGATTTTAGCACTAAATTTACTCTGCTTTCCTTCAGACCATCCCTCTTATATGTATTAGTAGGCAAATTATATTTTATCACGTTTTCATACTATTTCGCTACTCCTTATTAGTTATATTTTTGCTCTAGAATATCAATTATTTTATTTATCTACTTTTTTTTCAATATTATAAAATTATTATTTTTATAAATAAAGACATTTTTCATTTTAAATCAATGTAACATGTACCATACGTTCTTCTCTCGATAATAAATAATTAATCTAAAATCATATTTATCATTTTCTAACTTATTTACTTCTCACTAAAAGTGAGTTGAGTATAAGTATCTCAGAAATTTGATGTTACAAAATGTTCGTGTCTTAAGTTTCCTTTTACATCCGATTTACGATATTCGTGTAATGTTTGCAAATACACAGAATATATCGTACGCATTACACTTTGGATAGCTTCGAGAGACCGATTCGTAGAACGAGCCGATTTATGACAAACGTGTTGCAGGTGCAACGCGTTGCAGATACTATAAATTGCGAGAATTGCAGGTATACAGGGATGGACTCACGGTGAACGCTCGGTTGCATGTTCGAGTAGTTCTCCCGTTGCGGGTATTGCATACGTCATGCCGCCACGCACGCGAACGAACACGTGCATTACGCGTCGTGTCAATACGTTCTATATGTATATGGTGTATTGATTCAAGTAACATCCAGATTTAGTTTGACTATGTAATGATTAAATTACGAAAAGATAGAAAGAGAATGATGGAAAGGGGAGTGGTATTGATTGATTATATCAACAATCCAATTGAATAATCCGACTGTTGATTATTGGTTTACTATATTTGTATATATACATTATCAACAAGTAACTATTTAATAAGAGTGAGGATCCAAAATTTTGTGCGGTAATTTGTGCGCTAAAAATTAGATTACCTATATTTGTTCAAAGAGAATAATAATTTTGCTATGAACGCAAAGAGATTGTAAAATTTAATTGTTTTTGTTCATAGGAAACAAATTTGCATATTTAACAAATATTTTGCATTTGTTGTAAATAATTTTTGTAGCGAATATAAAAAAGAATAAATATTTGTTTACACTTGCAAATAATTTGCGGTCCCTGTATTGGCAAATAGAATTTGCCGTCATGGCACAGGATTAGCGTTCACAGCAAATTTTTTCTTTCCGTGTTTCTTTTTACATTACATAGAAAAAAATTTCCGGTTAAAAATGGATGAATCAGAATTTTCTGATTAAATTTATTAGAATTCTAGTTGAGATAATCGGAATTCTGATCGATACAATATTTTTAGTAAAATCTACTAGAATTCTCATTTTTTTACCAGAATAATTATATCAATCAGAATTCTAATTATCTTAAGTAGAATTCTAGTAGATTTAGCAAGAAAACTCCGATTCGTCCATTTTCCACCAGAAATACTACTTAATTCAACCAGACCATTTTTCTTATTGAATTAACAAGACGTTTGAATGTTTCAATTCTATTCAAGCCATTCAGCGATCTAAGATTCAAAAGTAATTATACACGCAGTGTCCGCAGTAAAATCCAGTTCCAATATGCAGCGAATAGAGCCACTTACAATCTTTTCATATTTGAAGAGAGAAACACACAAAATAGTACTTATGCTAAATGAACTCCGCTGCAACTGTGACTGTATAGTCATGTGTAGCGCATATAATAGCGTCTCAAATTAAGTAAAAATGACGAAAGTGAATTATTAAGAATTATTAGAATGAAAATTGTAGTTACAATAACTATATATCCAATTAAATGCAGACTGATAATGTGACACATATATTACAAAAATATATAAATATAATTTTATATTTATATAATCTTGACTGCAATATGTGTTAATTATTTATTTATCTTTCTTCAGTGGCTATTTTAATTAATCAAAATAAATAGAGAAGAAGAGAGAGCGAGAGCAAGAGAGGGAGAGAGAGAGGAGGGGAGAGAGGGGAGAGGGAGAGAGAGGGAGAGAGTGTACGCATGATATAGTGGCGATCGTGGAAAAGATGGATGGACCGAAGCTGCAGGTTAGTGTATCATTAACGAATACGTGAGCACGTTTTCGGCATGTTCTGTTCGACGTACGTAGACGCATCTAATTTACATGCTGTACACAAGGATGTCGGGTAGCATTCCGCGATGCTGGCAACGGGCTGCACTGGGCATCGATCTCTCTGGGAATTAATCGCACACGTCAGCGTGCCGATCGCTTTGTCACTTTCATGATTTGCGTACGCGCTCACGTCGCGGTGTACCAAGTAGATTAGAAATTCTGCACGCGTTTCGAACGTCCACGTCGGTGCATCCATTCTCTTCCCTTAGAACGACGTGACACTCCTATAGCTGCAGAGAAATGCGTCGATTGGTGGATTTCGCCGCAGCAATTCTCTTATTTGGACCATTTCTCTTCTCAAACCGTCTTGCGGCACACTAATGACAAATTAATTATTTTCTTACTTGGTTTACCTTAAAACTGAAAACAAAGTTGTATGCATTATACCGAAATTACTATAATTTCTTACGATTAACCGTTAAAATCCTTATAACTTTGCAAAGCTGCAGAATGTGTAATATGCATAATAATGTAGCAGAATTAATAAAGATTGATTTAATTGGAAGCTATATAGACGAGATCATGAAGCACATACGGTTCATACTTATAATCTTATTATCATTGACGTGCAAAATTCAAATATCGCGTTATATCGATGAACCAGCCTGTTTGTGATACGTAATAAATTTATTCGCTGCAATTTAAAGTACACCGGGCGTGCTAATATTTCGACATGCTATTACTTCGCTTCGACATTTCCGATAATCCTAAATTCATTGCAAAATAATTGACGACCGATCCGATAGAATGTAATTTGTATCTGAACTTGGTTAGCAACGAATAATTGATGCAAATCACTCGTTATAAAAACAACAATTCAACATCATAAAGAGGTGATAACTTTTTTATCGTCGTCTTAATGGCGTCTCCTAGTAATTGCATACTGCGTTCTGTTCTCGCCATCATGCGAACCGACATTGGCACTGTTGTATTTGACAATACCAAGATGGGCCGCTCAGCCCATTTCCGCCTTACGAGGAACAATAACCGCCTTTATAGAGAGAGATAACGTGTCTTTAGCAGAAGAGACCACATTGCTGTGAAATTCTCCAGCACGTCGTTGCATAAACTATTAACGATTATACGATCCAATCCCGGGAGTGAATCGCGTAGTTAATTCGAGATAGCGAAATAAGACACGCGCTAAACGAGGCAGAAAGAAGTGCATGAAAGAAGTGGACTAAGATGAATGGATCAATTACGATGATTTACTATTATATAACGATGTACATTCGCGAAAAATTTTACTTTGTGCTTAGGTTCTAGACATTGCCTTTTAGTATAACAAAGCGGGCTAGTTACAATATGTAGTTATCCTTTCAATCCCTTTCTTTCTCCCTTTTTCGACATAGCGGTTTAAGCTTTTGTTATATAAATGGTTTGCTTTTAAGCAAGGTTGGAAAGTAACGCGTTACTTATAACGTCGTCACTATTACAATTACTCTTTTTCAATAACGAATAAATAACAACGTTACATTTCTTTATTTGTAACATTAATGATAATGTGGTTATATTGTTTGGATAACAGTAAATATAGTCATTATTTTAGCGTTACTCTGTACACTTACAATACATGAGTATAAAATGTATATAAGCGGGATTTAAAACAAAGGAGCATTATATTTGATTACGTAGCGATTATAATGAATTAGTGATACAGAGAATTATAAAAGGCTTATTATAATAATGGGAGTAATCCAGAATGTAGCCGAATATGTGATAGAAATAGATGAGTGCTAGAATTCTCTATTTGTCCCAAAATTTGAGCTAACTGTTACGTTTATGCAGTAATTCATATTTTAGGAGTGAGTTGGGATCGTCTTTAATAAATGTCTCGCAGGTGGTTGATACAAATTATAAATTGCAGTACAGAACATTTAATTCAAATCGTGTCTATGAGACGAATTCTCGGTTTCTCATTACCAAGATCTATTGCTGATTATTGCTCTCCGTTCGAAACAAAAATATTTTCGATCGAGAGCTACGATTATCGATAACATACAAATTTGAACACCGTCGTATAACACAAAAAGAGAAAACCTTATAATTAGATCGAAATATATATATATTCGGCAATTTATAATGACAGAAAAAGATCATCGATACTATCATACAACTTCGTTTTTGATTTATAGGTATTTCTTAAACAAAAACTAAAGACAAAATTTTAGAAACATAAATACAAAGCTAGAAAGTATCTTCCATTACATTAATATAGCGGCTTTTATATAATACTGCAATTTTGAAATAATTAATTTTTTCATAAGATAAGCAACGAGCGGCTGACAAAATGGAACTCAAAACTGACACAATAGGTAGATAGTAATATTACATATTCCTATTCTTTTTCTTTCACAGGAGTCATGTGTACAAAAATATCTACAAATATGAATATATATGAGAATTTCTAAAATCCTTCTCTTTGATGTAAAATACTTTTGTTAATTTATATACATATTTTATTCTGTTCCATAAAACGTAAACATATAACAATAAAATTTTTAAGGTTTTTCTGTAAATATAGGAATGCCTTCAGTCCTAATAGAGATATTTGAAAGCCATGACTCATAAAAAAACTTAAGCAGTAAAACGTTAGCAGTAAGAAAATCAACATATTGGATTTGCTACTGCTTATGTTATAGTCTTACGATTTCTATTGTGATTGGCCAATTCGTTTACTGTTTACGTTTTACTGCTTAAGTTTTTGTGTGCCACCTTAATACAATAACGTAATACAAAATAGATTAGCTTATAGTTTGTTTTATTAACAAGGTATGCTAATTTACTCTCTGATTTAGGCCCAGTTTCACAACTCACGGTTAACTCTTAACCGAAGTTCTACTTATTTCTCATCTTTTTCCAATTCTAGAATTGAAAAGAGATAATGAATAAGTTGAACCTCGGTTAAGAGTTAACCGTCAGTTGTGAAACTGGGCCTTAATGTTTAAAATCATACTATAAGAAAAATAAGAAAAAAAGAAATATAAATAAAACAAACTTAGGAAACTACAAACATGTAAAACGATTCAATAATATATCCATTATTATTTAAACTATGCAATTTGCAAAAAAATCATAAAATTTTACTTTTGCATTCGTAGGATTTGTTTTTAGCTGATACTATAGAAATAAACCACAAATATATGCATTATGTTTTTACTTCTTTAGTCATCGAATAGAATATGTTTTCAGTAAATATTAATAAAATGCAATATTCAGAAATGTTTAGAAATTTTTAGAATTCTGATAAATAAAAGAATTTTTTTTTAGAAAATTTATGTCAATATATCGGTGACAAGAATGTAAAGAGAACGTAGAATTATAAAAGATGAAAAATGATTTTGCAGTATAAAAAGGAAAGATCAGAGAAAAGAAGTTAGAATTAAAGTCTGTTATTCGTTTCAACTCATTTGTTTTTCTCGGAGTCTGTATGTTTTTTTGTTACCTCGTTGCTCTCACAGATGTATGTGTATTTAACTTTTGCGGATTATAATTCTCGGGATATTAGATTTTCTTTGAAATATGCAAGCAGTGTAGCGGCGATGCAATCGTCATAATATTTTTTTCTATCATTCAGCAAATGTAATCATCTGATGCAGAAAAATTTTATTCTTCTCATAATATTTCTTATTTACAATTTGCAACCTGTAATAAACTTTTGGACATGTGCTGCAATATGAAGAAATTCTTGTAATAATGCGCAAATAAATGTATTTTTCCTACCAACTTTAACTTTACAGTTTATTTTTTCCGTTTTTACAAAATGTAAGTTAGCTCTTGTAGCAAGTTCTTCAATTAAATGCCACTCTGAAACAAAAGTAATCAAAATTCCGTGAAAAGCTAACGGAAATTATAATAACTCGTTAATTTTGAGTAATGATAACGGTAACAACTTACTTTTTTAAGGCTGGGTTGTTTCACCTTTGGCAAACTTCAGTTCACTGTCTTACTCTCTTATGCTCTTTTACTCTTCTGTTTATTCAGTAGATAAATTATCACATAGTTTATCCGAAGATGAAACAACCGATCCTAAATCAATAACGAGCAACGATAACGAATTATTTTCATAAAGTACCTTTTTTCCTGTTTTTAAGTATATAAAATGATATATTTTTATGATACAAATTCAAATTCTTATTATTATTAAAGAATTAGTTTTAAAAACAATAAACAACTAAGAGTTAGTACACAGTTATTATTTAATGTACGTTACAATTCTTCTTTATTCTTCATCTGTACATATATTTCCGACGTTTCGGCTGCTTTTTTTAGCCATCTTCATGATATAACATTCGGCTTAATAATCTAAAATTTAAATACAATTATTCTGAATGTAGGCACAATTAATCAACTCAGAGTAATTCTCCATTTGATCAAGTGAATATCTCTTCTTAACAAGTCAAGATTTGTATACATTCAGAATAATTATATTTAAATTTTGGATTATTAAGCCTAATGTTATACCACAAAGATGGCTAAAAAAAGCAGCCGAAACGTCGGAAATATATGTACCGATGAAGAATAAAGAAGAATTGTAACGTACATTAATAATAACTGTGTACTAGTTCTTAGTTGCCTATTGTTTTTGTAATATTGTTTTTAATATTGAGAGTTCGATTAATTTATATTGTGAATTAGTTTTAGTTTTGTTTAATCGATTTTAGTTAAGTTAGAATTAATTTTAGTTTTTGTTTAAGAATTATAGTCTAATACTTGGCAAGATATAAATTAAAGTAACTTTTAATTTGTTTAAAAAATAGTATGCAATGATTTCTTTGTTAAAACAAATACTGCATTCAGATGTTTTCTTTGTCATCTATCGGTAAGACATTTGATTGATTCTTCTATATAATCAGTTACAATGTGAAACGATGCACAACAACATATCGTGCCGTAGTATTACAAGGCAATAAGAGGACACAGTCGGAAGTTATTATCGTCTCTTGGATATACATTCTGTCGTATCCAGGATTTATATTCGTCCGTAATCTAAATTTCATGGAGATTCATCTCGTGTCTCACGAGATAGGCTCTTTCATGTGCGACACGTATATTTCAGATTCTCGTATATTTCATACGAACTCCAATCATCGACCTCTTCACGCACATGTAACCCCACAACAAGATCTTTAATGTGTAGGTAAAAGAAAATTACGAATTTATCGAACAACATGGAATGACATATGAGATGATATTTTATAATACGAAATATATTGTAACATATAACATTTCCAAGATATATCTAAGTTATAATATAATAATAAATACAATAATTTAATTATATTACGATGAGTCGAGTAATTTAATTTATTTATGAGTCAGGTTTACTATAATCTTTAAAAGGAAAGTTTATTTTTTAAATCTTACAGCTTTTCTTTAAGTAAGATTTATTATAATTCATTATTTTATAGTATCTCTTGTTTTAAAATATAACATTGTTTCAGCGCCACTATAATGGCATTTCTGTTCTGTAAAGGTTAATACCTGTGTATGAATAAAAAGCATCTAATAGTGCATAACTCAGACGTTCATAATTCAGATGGTGCATTGGCTGTTTGGTTATCTGGTTGGCTATTTGGGTCTGATTGCAAGCAATAAATATAATGTCATGCTGCTAATACGTATGGAGCAAGCATTCCCTATCGTCATTAAAGTCATGAAGTTATGGGATCCAACTAAGCATCGTGTCCTTGATGATGGACGTTAGTCGGATATTTGACGCATTCGATACGAGTCTCAGTGACCATTCGCAACGTACGACGATGATTTATCGCATGCCATGAGTTGCGATGGTCTTGGAGGAATGTCGTGGAAAGCTCTTCACGACGCAACGCGACGCGGTGTTACTGCCACTTCCATCGAGTGATATTTGGACCGTGACAAAAGAATTGTCGCGCCGGATGTTTTACTTGCGAGAAATGTTTAGACTTTAAACTATAATATAACACACACATATAACACTGGAATGAAAATATCTGGGTAAAAAAGTATAAAGTTGTAAAAATATGTTACAACTCACGAGAGTCACCTCTTTGTATGAATTTTTATTTACGACAACAGTATAATAGTTCCTTGTTCATGCGGTTTTTAATAATGAATATCTTATTACCGTACTGCAATCGTAAATCAAAGTTAGGTATAACATTTGTATATAATTATATATAAAAAAAATTTTAAAAAAATTGCACCAGCTATTACGAGATAATATCGTTTTCTTACTTCAAAAGTGACATAATTAAGAAACGCGATTTTCGAATTATTATTATAAGTTAGGTAAACGTTAGAAGTGAACTATTTTAATTTAACTTTCTAAAAAAGCATCAAAACATTATTACACTTAAAAAAAGATGTCAATTTAATTTGTAATTACTAGAGTAGTTTTAATTGCGTTTATAGTCCGGGAAAACAATTCGGCGCGCAGTTCTAAAAAGACTACAATATGGTATATATAATGTATATTATAGCAAATACATTTTTAATTGCGTTTATAGTCCGGGAAAACAATTCGGCGCGCAGTTCTAAAAAGACTACAATATGTATATATAATGTATATTATAGCAAATACATATATAATGTACATTAGTAATTCAAGATTGAATTATTTAAAGCAATGAAGATCCAGCTTCGACCGCAATAGGCATTTTTTTAAGTATTGATTGTGTTTCTCACTGGTATGCGGTCTAAAATAAAGATTCTTAATATTGTTCAAAAAAAGATGATTTAAAAAAATTATTAAAATCATCACAACTTAAAAAGAATGTTTTTTTAAGGGTTGTGAAACAAAAATAATGGCATTTATATGTTAAAGATATTTTTTTGCCAATATTATTTGATTTTTCAATAATTTTCTGTCATGTTGAAAAATAGTTTTTCCCTTTTCTAGAAAATTTAATTCTTTTAGTTGTGTCACTTTTGAGATAAGGCAGCGATATAGTTTTCAATTCTCTCTCTCTCTCTCTCTCTCTCTCTCACTCTGTGTCTCCTTACTTGGGATAACAGAACAGCTCAATTTCTTGATTAACCCTTAAACATCTTTTCGGTATACCGGGCTTTCTTTTTCCAATGCTTTCCTAATATTTTTCTATTGTTTGTAACGTTTTTATTAATAAAAACGTATACGTTATTGTGCTCGTTAATGTTGTCCTTTCAATTAAAAAATAATTTATATGGCCGCACCACAATGTATTGTTGTTGTACCCCTACGAAATATTGTAGCAATATTTTAATAGTGCGCAATATTATAAAAATTGCAGCAGTATTAAAATTTTAATATTTTATTGGAAATATTGCAACAATATTTTGAAATATTGTCATTTTAATATTTTGTAAGAAATATTACAATATATTGCTGCAATATTATAATTCAACAGATAAGTACATGGTCTCACCACGAGATAGATGTGCTTCTCAAAGAAGAAAACGTCTAATAGCGAGAGTTTTTAATGTTTTATCATTGTTTTATCAACGATTGTAACTATATAGCGACAGCCAAGGCAAGGATGATACTGGAAAAAAACGCGGTTCTCATTGACTGTCGTTAGTTAACGACAGTGACAATCATCGATAAGACGTTAGAAAATCTTACTACAGGAATTCTAAAAAGTCATATACAAATCAAGTTGGCGAGAGAGTCTTATAGAGAGTCCCAAGCTCTTTCAGGTGTGCTTTTTAAATTATAACTTTGAATCATAGTTCCCCAAATGTTTTTGGATCATAATTTCGTCGTGTATATTTTGAAATGTGATACGTTAATCAATAACAGTTTAGCAATAAAATGGATTAATTAAGGAGATGGGCAGAATAAAGGCCTAATTACAAAAAATCTTGATTTTAGTAAAAGTTAAAATAACTTGCTACTTTTTTATTATACATAAAGACAGTATCAAATGAATTTATGTAATGTTTTTAAGAAGTCACATGTTACAATACTTCTCTATTACGATCAATATTACATAAAAAAGTTAATCTCCGAAAAAAGAGCCTGAGTAGAATTGTATCTTTATTCCACCCATCCCCTGAATTATTGCATAACGTTGCAATATATTTACAATATTTCTCTAAATATTGCAATAATATTGCAGCAATGTTTCATTTTAACGGATATAGAAATATCGATGCAATATTTTAGCAATGTTTTATAAAATATTTTTCAAAGTAATATTGCTAAATATTGCTATAATATTTCGAGTTAGAGTGGCGTTTAAGGATTGAATAATATTTTTAGTCAATTTATTGTTTAACGATTTATATTGACACATATTGTTGTAATTATTATTTAACTGCATCATAACTTATTGATTTACAGCGCGAACGCTTTTACAGCGTTTTATAATCGATCAGCAATGTCATAGAACAGCTGGTCGGTGCCACACACCTTTCATACTAAACGTCGGTCGAACGATTCGAAATTCTCGATACGATCTTTATGGCGGACGACATTGTGTTACCATAACTCACTCTGCGTCGTTGTGTTACAGGCAGGTCAAGCGGGGATTCGTGTTGTTAATACTTGGATGTGCGCCATCGCAGTAGCGCGCACAGCACAAGTCATAAATACAATTCGCGTGTGATCCGTAAATCGATTTCGCCAAACTGTCGATCTGGTTGCAACGATAATTTAGGAATTAGCAACGCTTGTTTATTTTACGGAGCGATCCATTCATATTTGCGTCTTCGCTTTCCTGTCATTTTATCGCGCGCGCTCGAAATTCACAACGACAGCACTCATTTCTCTTCCTACGGTACTCACCTGTCTGCGTACCGGATGCCGAGAGGTGAGCCAAGCGGTAGATCGTCAGGAGCCGAAGAAGCCACATGACACTGCACATGACTGGCTCGGCGCGCGGCCCCTCGCTGCCTTATCTATTCCCGCTGCTGCGGCCTGCAGTGTACCACGGCCTCGACATCGCCATCATCTGAAACACAGATACGAGAGTCGTGAATAAGTAGTCAGGCTCGTTTACGCTCCGGCTTATCTCTCGGCCCCACTCGAGTTCGCCAATTCATCGTGTCGAGTAATCCGTGAATTGGAAATCCCGGCCTAGCGCTGTTTCATGCCAGCGCAGCGTAAGAAGATTTTCGTAAGATGACTTTATCGCAGTGTCGAGTCCTGATGTTAAGTCGTCTAGAAAATCGTTGAAAAATATACGAACCGACGAATGTTTTATTACATGGACAATTGGGTTAAAAAGTATGATTTGCCAAACTTATATATAATTATCGATTTTATCAAACACAAGCTGTCAGACTGAAAGAAAAGATTGGCTGTTGCAGCAAAAAATTAGTTGGTAAAATATGGCATAGCATTTTTAATTGGCTGTAGCAGCAGCCAATTTTTGGTTACGTTAACCTATTCGCGTTGTCAGTATATAGGATTTTGATAAGCTAATGCAACCAAAAATTGGCTACTGTAACCAATTAAAAATGCTATACCATTTTCAGCCAATCTTTTCTTTCAGTAGCCGCAACAAACCGTTTACGTACAATGTATGTCCGTGCATGTACAGAGATTATAAATACCAACAGAATCATTGTTAAGTATATGGAAATTGAATGTCTACACTGAAAGAAAAGATTGGTTACTACAACAAATTAGATGGTTAAATATGGCATAGCATTTTTAATTGACTGTAGCAGCCAATTTGTGGTTGCAGCAGTCAATTTTTGGTTACGTTAGCCTATTTGCATTGTCAGTATAGAATTTTGATAGGCTAACGCAACCAAAAATTGGCTACTGCAACCAATTAAAATTGCTATATCATTTTCAGCCAATCTTTTCTTTCAGTGTAGCCACAACAAACCGTTTATGTATGTCCGTGTACAGAGATTATAAATACCAATAGAGTCATTGTTAAGTATGGAAATTGGATGTCTACACTGAAAGAAAAGATTGGTTACTGCAACAAATTAAATGGTTAAATATGGCATGGCATTTTTAATTGGCTGTAGCAACTCATTTTTGGTTGCGTTAGCCAATCGAAATCTTATACTGGCGGGTAGGTTAATACAATCAACAATTGGCTGCAGCATCCAAAAATTGGTTATTGCAACCAATTAAAAATGCTATGCTATATTTAACCATCTAATTTGCTGCAGCAGCCAATCTTTTCTTTCAGTGTATCGCATTGGCGTAAGCAGTACACAAAAGATCGCATAGTGATTCGTATATTAGTATCTCACAAGGCTTTTATTAATGGTACAGTAGTATCACAAAATGGTTATAGTAACAGAAAGCACACAAAAGGCAGGAAGACGTAACGTCCATAATAAAAGGCAGAGAGAAGTAAGTATGTAAGTAAAAATGAAGCACATAGCAAGCAGAAGCTAGAGAACGTATTACAAAATGAGAGCAGTTCATTGGTTCGCGAACATTTGGAACGCGAGTGTTTAAAAGTACGTTGAACATTCTCAACAGCCATTAATAAAGCAGTTAGCGTAAAGCAATTAAGTGTGGGACAAGTAGAAGTAACGTATATAAAAATGAAGGATTCCCAGTGTCACGAAACGAATGTCTCGCGTAGAATTCGAGGTCTGGATGCGGGATGTTTTCGCGCGTCGAGAAATAACGAGAAAGGAGGAAGATGTGCGCGGCGCATCGTTGCCATAACGTAATTAACTCGTTTTATACTGGCGCTCGTAAGTCGGCCGACTGCCGCGCTAATATGAAAGTATCGCCGTCTCTACGGGTATTAACTTCTAAACTTTCCCACGGGTAGAGCGTGCGAGGAGTTTAATTAAAGTATGATTAAACAGCGTAGGAGTAATTGAATGAAACAAGTAATTCCTTGCATTCATGCATTTGGTATGAGGTGTTATATATTGTCGACACGATATTTTAGATCACTTTATCTTTCAGAAATTTTAAACGTTCGCTTTAAGTTTAGAGAGCGGTTAAAGTTTTTTTTTTTTTTGAAATTTTTGCAGATTTATAGTCCCTTCTCTCACGTTTCTTTATATAAAGCCAAATTCTGTTAGCAAATTTATGGTTTATATGGTTTGAGATCTTTGAAAGATTAAATAAAGTAGTAATTGAGAAATTAGATTGGGTCACTAAATCAAGAGATACCCTATACGGCGAACACGAGTGAAAAATACGCGATCTCATGTATCATTATCCAATCTTGATTTCGACGATGCAGCGAAATCAAAGGCGACGCCAATTGAGGACACGAAATGGGACGTATCACGTATCGCGTTACGTACTGAACGTAGTCCCTTCCAATGACTCGCTCATCGACTCTTTCATTAAAGATTACATTGATGCAACTAGCAGTTAACGATTTCAAGAGATTACCAGTTTCGAAATCGAGTGCGTCACAAGCTTGAACTCGCTTCTCGAAATGCTATTGAGAGTTATTGCTATTAAGTAGTGCGTAATTGCTTCAATAAGATTATATTCTGTAATATTGAATTTGTAGCTTCGAGTATGTGTGAGAGAGAGAGAGAGAGAGAGAGAGAGAGAGAGAGAGAGAGAGAGAGATATTAATAAGCGATATTAATAAATTTCAATATGTTTTACATTTATTTTCTTATTTGCTATATAAAAACATAGTAGTTTTACATAGTAAATAAAAAATACATTTAAATATATTATTTGAAAAACATGTTTGAAATATGTTGAGACCAGTAATATAAATCTTAACAATTATTGTAAGTTCGCTTTCACTATGCATACTGTCTATGTTATATTTTAATTTTTATTATAATAATTATTATTCTCAAGTTTTATATTAACAGAAGTTTGCCGTAATACAGAATCATGTTAATTGTTTGCATGCTATACATACAACATATAAGTGACACATAAGGGTTAAGAACATGAGAACTATTTTGTTAAAGATGACTACAGAGAATTTTTATTTGCTGACTACATTTGATTCCGGTTTTTTCTGCGATTATGTAATATTTTAACATCTTTTATGTATATTATTGCGACTGATGAAGACTTTATAAAGTCGAAACTAGTTTTGCGTGATTTAATGTAATTTTTAACATTAAAATTATTATAATATTTAATTATATTTTAACATCTTATTATTTGTTCGTCTTTGGCCGTCATTTATATTTAATTTTTATATTTGAAATATATTAAATTTTATTCAGTGCTATTTAAATTTTATAGTCATGATACTGCAGTGTATTTATGCTGCTTATTATATTTATTCATCATAGAATTTCAAAATGAGTAAATTTGCTTACGAGTTTTTGATAGCTAAAATGTATCTGCAATTAGGACGATAAATGCTAATGGAAAAGCCACACCGCTCTTTTCCAAATTACATTAGCATAAAGGACCTAATCGAAAGATTTAACTCTCACTCCAGGGCGCTAAAACTTCTCTCGTATCCGGATTCCTATAACATCGTCGCTACGTGCTCCCTGTTTAATTTCAAATAAATATAAAAATATCTTAATTTTTCATAAAAATCACAGTTCAAGTTTCTTCACATACTGCCACGTTTCGGTAAAAAGGTAACAATTCTTATTCTTTCCCGAAACGCTGGTTAAAGCGTAAAATATACCTACTTGCGCAAGTTACAATCGGGAATCGATGTCACGTAGAAGAACCAATTTTATAGAGACATAAAGGAGATAGGCCAAATTGGACGATATTGCTTCGTGACTCTTATTAGAATGTTACTAGGTAACGTATTCCCGCAGAAGCTTTCGCAAAACGCCAGTCTCGAAGAATCGGTGCACAATGAGGGCGCGAGGAGGCGATATATCGTCCGATTTAAATCTCCCTCGCGGCGATGCGCCGTCACGACGCGCTATTAATTCCGAGCGATATATTTCGGTACGCGCAAGCACGACACGGAGAAAAGAGACTGCGCCATCATTGCAATTTATTTATCTCCAACCGATCTACCTCGTCGCCAACCCCCATAGTATATCTCGTCGTTAGTTTATTTCGTTGAGAATCGTGGCCCAATGCCAAAAATCGTCCGTATATCGCGTTCGCACTACTACATTTCGTTTTATACTCGCCATTGACTCCTCATTCTCTGATTCTTTCCTTTTCTCGCGTTCTGAATTTAAAAGTTTTCGCGAGCCATAAAATCTCTACTACACGGGGTAAAATTTACACTCTAAGAATCTTATTGTGTTAATTTGCGATGCTATACGACACTGTTTCAAACTTCTGACTTTATGACTTGTAGCGACAGATATTTCTTAATCGAGAATCAACTTTTCTCTAAGAAAAACTTGAAGGAGACACAGCCATTGTCTGTTACTACACGGAAAGAACGATTTCACTTAGGTATTGTTTAATAATTTGGCAAATACAGATCAGAAAATAATTTTGTTGGATCATCAAAATAATTATGTAGGAGATACAAGTATAATAAGCAATGTTGCGAAAAGTTTTGATAATCTAGCAATTAGTTTGAGTGTCGTACAGATACTTGAGCCGAATAAAATCTAATTTATTTTATTTTTTTTAAATTCTGTTTATGGGGATTGAAATAAACTAAAGTTGTACGAAAACTAATATTTTCAACATATTCTCTCTCTTATTTCATTGTAAACCTACCGTAGAATTTTGCACACGACAATTTCGGAACTTCAATTTTATAAAAAAAAAATTAAACATTTCTATTGTAGGTAAATTTTTAACATTTCTATCCTACTTGATTTACTAAAGAACTTAATTCACTAAAGAACCACCTTAATGGGTGATATCTAAAACTTATGATTTATGTAGATATTGCAGTGCCTATGTTTCCTATGAGCACATATGGCTATTGAAGGGCGTACTGTAATAGTGAGTTAATCCACATTAAAAAAAACCTTTGAAACAAATAGCTTGTTATTCATACATTTCCAATATCACCGAACTACCGTTCGGTAGTGGGTTAGCCCATTATTGCAATAAGCCTTTCAGTTTATTGAGTCATATGTTATAAAAATTACATATCATTTGTATTAATATATCCCAAGAGTGATAAGTGCCAATCGAAGAATTCTATGGTTACTTCACGACTAACAAATGGTTCTTTTGGTTTTGTTTCTTTGCTGTGCGCAGTATTTGCTCGCAGTTTCAAACCTAAATTCCTTGAGTAGAGATAAAACGCAAAAACCATATCAGTTCATATACTTCTTATGAAGAGACCGACTTCATAATTACACTTAGAAAAAAAAAGCTTCCGCAACCGCATCTATTTTAATGCTAAAGTGCATATGATTAATAATGCCGTATATCTGATACAAATTGTTATGTTCTCCTATACATTTTTCTAATCGTGTTCGATTCGAAAGGCCAAAGATAATCGAGAAAATCAAAATGCGGAAAAAATGGTGGTTGTGTAACGCCACGGACTTTCAATCCTTAATGTATCCCTGTTTCATTTAGAGTCGCATTCTCGGATTATTCCGACATGTAGCAAAACGATGCGAATTGCCGAACGATTTTCGAAGTAAAAGAGCAAACGGATGCCTCCGATTTGCAATGCCGAACGCACCTAATAACAGTGAGCTGACTCACATTTAAAAACCTCTGAAGCAAATAATAGGGCCGGCCATTCATACATTTCCAATATCACAAATTCGGTTGTGGATTAGCTCATTAATGTGTTAAATTGACGAGCAATTTTACATTATTGCTCATAACATCCTTAAAATAACGTAAAGAGTTTAGTTAAAAAGATCAAGATCGAGTTAAATCTCCAGATACTTTAATAAAAACGTTATTCGCATATATTTTAATACTCAATGTTCTATCTCAATAATTACATCAAATAACTTTAAAATAAATAAAGTTCACTCTAATTTAATTATTGTTGGTGTTAATTAGTATTTTAATTATTTATTCAGCCTAATTACTGTTTTAAACGTTCCAATTAACAAGTTAATTTAAAATACATAAGAAAATTTGTTTTTAACATTGTTAATGTTGCTGAACATTCTATGTTTATCTTGAGAAATTAAATACAATGCGTATAAAATGTTAAAATAATTTTACGAGTAAAATAAAATTAGATCAGATTTTGATGAATTGATGATTTAATCTGTATGTATACAGATATCAATAGTAAATAATTGACGCATGATATACGTGACAGATTTCACAAGCATGCTATTTTGCGTTTATAACAGTAAATCGATTCATATTTTGATATTTTTTATTTTTAGTCATATTGAAGCAAATTTGAATTTGTATATACTCATACGCCTGCCCCAGTTGCTTCGCATGTTTCAAATGTATTGCAAGTTTATTAATGAATATTTGATTTTAACGCCCAGCTTATTTACACTCGACTTTCGAAAGGTTTGAGTGATTGAATTATATACATATATTTGTATCGATTGTCGATATGCAAAATTATTTGTTTTTTATAAAATTTGTATTAATATGTTTTCGTAGTATATCGTCTTTAAATAATTTCTAAAAAATTAATTTCGCAAAATTATCCCTTTGAAGTACCAATCAACTATGGCGATTAAAATTCTTGGTAATTGCAATTCACTGCGGACAAAAGTGTATAGCAACGCTTAAATCCATATCGAAAATGGATGTAGCTGTTGCAACATTTTTTGCCTTTTGTATGTTCCTTTGATACACGTCGATATTTCGTTACAAAGTTGAAAGCGTCAGTACGGAACGTACCTTAGAAATTTTTATGCGTCCGCAAACTTTGTCCAATACTTCTGCGCAGATTTGGCCTTGCTTTTACGCCACAAATTTTTATTTTCTCGTGACTTTTTCACGCGAGATATATTTAAATGCACATCGACATCTCGATTTATTCTTTCTCATAACTATTCCGAACGGCACTTCCACTTCATTGCAAAACATGATTTATGCAAATACTTCACCGTGCTACATGGACAGCTCGAAATTCCGTGTGGTGATATTATCCGATAATTATGTCCCCAGTCGAACAGGACAGATTGCCAGGCGTCACATGCGAACTTATAACGATTTCGGCGAACTGTGCGTGCAAAATACAAGTCAACGAAATTATTGCAATTAAATCGCTCAACCTGGCAGAGATTCAATGAAGTATAATAATGTGCCCATAATCGATCAGAACAGGTAAAACGGACTGCCGACCATTTGTAATTATTCAGAAAGCGTGTTACTATTTTTCATACGATATTAGAGATGTAAGTTTCTCAGAAAGAAGTTAAAGGATAAAATTGGTGTGCTTTAATTGTAAATTATAAATTACAATTTATCTTGGAGTCTACAATCAAATGCAGCTTTCGAAAACGTTTTCAATGAAAATTTTCTTGAATAAATTATGAGCTAGAATCAATAGAATGTACCCAGCAGTACGCAAGGGAGGAACATCTAAGCGTCTTAATAGAGCGATGTATTTGTACGCGTTGAGGCGACTAAAGCGTGTAATCTTGTTAATCTTTTATTGCCTAACCGACTTGTGCGACCGCATCTTACGTGCAACTTGTCGCAGTGCACGAATCACTCTATATAGGGTCAAGATGTGCAAGCAAGTTCTTAGGCGATGCTGAGATGGTTGTAGGTAAAGTTGCCCAAGTTTAGAGGATAGAACACCACTCCGGTCCGTCGTGACTTTAGAAGCAATGTGAGGAAGAAGAGAGGCGGAACAGGGAAAGAGAGAGAAAGCGAGAGAGCGAGCGAGCGAGGGAGAGAGAGAGAGAGAGAGAGAGAGAGAGAGAGAGAGAGAGAGAGAGAGAGAGCTGCTTGCACTGCAGCCGTTCTTGGAGTTCGGTTTTAATGAACTTTGCATAATGTTGTGCTGCTTCTGCCAGTCTGTGCGATTCCCATCAAGATGCAAGGAGAACGCCCGGCGGCACAGAATATTTTTATTCGGTATGATAAAATATCTTTCAACGCGTACTCGCGTGAAAGATAGGCGCTGCTATTATTCTTTTGAGCATAAAATATAGTCTAGTGATGTCGAATAGTTTGTACACCGCCTTGGCTGGACATGGAAAACAAGCACGATGGTCTTAGTATTTGTAAATGCGTTGAAACAATCACGTTGTAACGCAGAAAATCACGCTGTTTACGATATCGCTTTGTGCTGTTTTGCTTTTCCGTATAGATTCGTATTATTGCTAACAGAGGGGAATAATATGGTTCAGAATAATCGTATCATCCGCATTTTATGTTGCTATAATTCAATAAAAAACATTTTTAATTGGCAATAAGAAATATTCATCGTTTATTTTTGTAGACTAAAAACCAAATTTATATCTATTTTATTTTAAACAAAAAATTATATATAAAAATAAAAATCCATTAACAAAGTGTTGTAGAACAATTAACAATCAATGTGTATCGATGTACACTGCATGCCAAACGAGTTACATTACGTAGTCGTACAAGTGTTATGCTAATGTCTAAATTTACATACGTCGTAACGTTCAAATATCACGCGACCGATATTTGTTGATCTAGTTTGTCGTTGTATTATCGATTATGTAAGTAAATTTATTTATATATGCGGTGACATATAAGTAAGCTGACACGACTGAGAGCAGCAGAAAATTAAGAAGAGGGAGATGGAATACCTTCGCACGAAAAAGATTCCGTGTTGCACATGGGATGAGGTATAAATCATTCCTTTTTACTCGTGCTTTTACCTGAAGCCCACGATATAGCGATCTAATATGTTTAATGCGCATTACGATGCCATTCAATATGCCATAATGTAACCCACGTAATATACCTCGGCAGCTACTGTAAGGATAATAAGGGTCGCAGGTCGGTCTAAGTATAATCCTGCAGCTTTTGCTTAGGTAGGATAATAGTTTTTAAGGGAGAGCGTCTTTCACACACGTCAGTCCAAAATTTATAGACAATCTTCTACAATTAACTTCGGATATGATGTGCAACGTTATTGAGAAATCTGATGGCTATATTTTATGAAATAGCTTCAACACGGTTTGTCACTTTGTAGTTTTTCAGTTTCTGTTATATATTACGGATTACATAATCATGTACTGAAAATATATAATATGTATGTTGCAAAATGTATAAATCGATGTACGATGTGTTAGCTCTCTGTGTAAACTTCCAATTAGTTTTTATGTACAAGGGAATAATATTTTCTGATTGGTTTTATTTTTGACAATTTATATCTAGTAACTAAATGATTTATGGTAGTAACAATAACACTCTACAGAATAAACTATAAAATAAATGTAGTATTTTTCGCAAAATGTATTTCATAAACATAATTTCGATTTTATATTGTTTTATATGGCATATACATACACGGAAAGATTTTGTTGACGTGCCTAAAAATTTATCTACGTATGGATTTGCAAATAATTTTGTTAAACTATCAAAATAGAATGCTCAAGTATAATGATTGTTGTTGCAAAAAATTTTTATATTCTAATAATCAGCTTAAGAGTTCTGCATAATTATTTTAATGGTTCAACATAATTATTTTCAGTATATAGATAAATTTTTAGATACTTCAATAAAACTACTTTTTTTACATGTTATGGCACATACGATAATTAATGAGAATACTATAGTATATATATATATATATTATTTATACTTATCACATTGTATATCAAAGTTCGCTATTTAGACTCTTCGATTTTGAGGTTGAAAAGTGTCGATCATCATAGCATCAATTCCATATCGTTTTTCCATCTGCTCCGAGGCATTCGTGAAAATTGGATTCCGAACATATGCTGTTTATGAGGGTTAAAAAGACATCGTCTTTAACGTAAGTTTTGATAGGTATTTGCCGGGAAAGGAATTTGGAAAGTTGCTGTTATCACAAGGAAGGAGCATTCGAATCCCTCTTCATATCAGATTGCATGAGAATTCACAGAAAATTTATCTTTAATTTTATGGTAGTGAATCGATAAAATATTTTATATGAATTAAATAGAAATGAGATTAAGAGTATATAACAAATCCTAGAAAAAGTCAAATATATTTACCAATATCTCACAATTTTGTATTTTGTCGCATACATTTTGTAATTTGCATGTATAAACAAGAACTGCAAAAAAAAATAAATGCGTTGAATTTAGATAGAATTTTTCCAACCGAGCCGCAATAACCCCGTGTAAATTCAGCGTATTCATATTTTTTTCGCATATCTTCTTCGCTATGATTTCGTTTAAATATGATGTATGTATATATAATTTGACATATATTTGATAATATCTAAAATATAAAATTGTATAATATAATTGACGTTTAGTTAGACGATTTTGAAAATGCATAAGAAAATATAATTTAGTAGAATAATTTCAAGATATTATTTTCAAATCAAAATAAATTGTGTACGATAGACATTTAACAATAAAACGTATAATATATTTTTTACAATTATTATTTTCCTTTACCGCTGATCATTAGAAATTAAAATTTAATTTATGATAATATTATGTTTACAAATAATATAAATAAATTTTTATTTTTTGTAATTGACATCCCTTTTTGAAACTTGATAGATACATTAAGAAGTCAAATTACTTTTAAAATGTAAGAAATGATTTTATGTAATTGAAAACAATTTTTTTCGAATGCTTCTTACAATTGTATAATATAAATTTCATTATTATATACAGAACATATATTGTTTGGTTGATTGGAAAAAGTTTTATACACAAATGATCGTATATTATCGAATTTGTAAGGGTAAAATATCGAGGTTTCCAAGAACTTTCTGGAAACGGTAGAAACGACGATGTCGACCATTTAAGCGATTTCAATGAGGTGATTTTTTTCTATTTATCCTCATTATCTCGAGCATTTATATAAATAAATTTTATATATAATGGCAAAGATAAAATATATATATGTCTTATATATTTCAGCAGATGATATTTATGGCGAGTTAAATACTGTTTTGAATAAGTAGGTACTTCACCTCAAAATAAACATGCAAGCAACCAATTTTATTTTAAAATATTTCTTTTATAACTACCATATTTTTAAAGCGCGTCATTTATTATAAAAACTTTTAAAAAAAATTGTAAAATTCGCAAAAGAGATACGTTGTGCACTTCTATACCCGCATAAAATTGTACTTTGATAGAACATGTTCTCTTATCAAATAGAAAAAATCAGAAGCTTAACGAGATTCGCATGAACGATTACCACCTTTGCAACGATCATGAGCGGTTGTCTCTTTTATCTTTCTACTCGGAGCTTTCGTGCAAATTAGGTTTGGAAATTTACATCCTTTGCAAACGAACTTTTTATAACTTACAAAACATTTCTTTGGTTAATGCACCGTTAAGTGTGCCTGTTACCTTGCTTGATCATTAAATTACCATTAAAATCTATGTTTAAATATTTGAAAATGAAATAAGTAACTAATACTTAAGACTTTCGTAACTTTAAATAATATTGAATACACAGTTTCCAATATTGTTAAATAAAATTAAATTTAGAAGAATTTATACACTGTGTAAATAATATTTCGTATATATTAAATCAGTTCACTCAAATAATTGTTAAAATTTTATATTGAATTTTAACGAGTTAATTTAACAAAATAATGTGATTATGTTATTTGAATGTTTTGTTAAATTGACATTCAACATTTTTTGATAAATAATAAAGCAACACAATTTATGAATAAAGTAAACTAATAACATATAAAAAGTATTTTAGAGCAAAATTTCTAAGATAATTATATAAAAGATGTGTTAATCATATTGTATCATAAATGTTAATTTTTTAATGCTTTTATAGTTCATTTATAAATTGTGTCAGTGTTTTTATGTTTATGTGTTTTTTACATCATATTTGTTATTTCCTAATACATTCATTTTGTGTTAACTTGAACAAAAATTTGAGTGCACTGTTTGGGACACGTAAAATGTATCGCAAATGTAGATGACTTAGGACAGTGTAGGTAACTTGGGACAGCATGTATTTTTATGAAATTTAATCGTGGTATCCATCCATGAGTCTCTGAAGGAAGTTTAAAACTTAAACTTCCTTTAGAGACTCATGGATGGATACCACGATTAAATTTTACAAAAATATATGCTGTCCCTAGTTACCCACACTATCTCAAGTCACATTTACGATATTAAATTTATCACTAATTTTCCAACTGTATGAAACCGATTAATACGAAAAAGCTTATCAAAAACACTTCTCTATGTAATGAATTTCAATAAAATTAAAAAATCTATTTAGAAATTTTTTGTTATATGTCAGGTAAATTTATATGCTTCAAAAGAAATATTCTTCTTATATATACTATTTGCCAAGATTTATGAATCTATTATGCAAACACAATTTAACGCTATCTACTCTGTCGTAGACCGCAATTTCTTGTTACGTCACAAAATTTCGAATACTATAGCTCGTCAGTCGCGCGGATATACTGATAATGAAAACGACCAAAGCTGCACAAAGATTCCTTACCGCCTTGCCTAGTGCCTTCGTACAGATTGAATCGCAAAACCGTGATATTTATGAACAAGAGATAAACGAACCGAAGAGCAATGCTGTTCAAATGTATTCTACAATACGATTATTTGGTTTTCATGAGCGTCGGGCCGAGAAAAGGAATCTCTCTGATTTTGCTTAGCATTTAAATATCAGAAGTGCCTGTCGCCTTCTGCTTCGATTTACGCCGGTAAACTCGCAATTAAACATACATGAATTCTTACAATAGCAGTTTTTATTTTTTATGACTCAATGAGTTATATAATTTTGTTTTAAAATTAAAAAATTCTACCTTTACAATAATTATCGAAAAAAAATATATAATATACTACAAGAATCAATATGCAAACTTTAGATATATATGTACTTATATAAATCAGAAAAGATAAAAAATAAAATTATCTTAAGAACGTCTTAGCTGTAGAATATCAGCTAAAGAAACTAATATTAATATTAGCCAAACATTTTTGTTATAAATGCTCTCTGAAATCAACTGCAGAAAAAACAAAACAAATAATTTTAATTTATGTTTTATGTAGTAAAATGACTGTATATTTATTGTAGTTCTAGTAAATAACTTTTAAATAAGTAAGTAGATATAAAAACATACTTTTATACGAATATTTATTAGAATTATACTAGTATATATAAAAATTTTGATTTAATTCGCAATGCTATGACTTTATCAAATTTGCAAAGTATTACAAAACGCGATTTTATATGAGAATCAAGGCAAACAAAAAAAATTAAATAAGTTTTAAACCAATAAATGAAATGTATTTAAGTTTTACACAAATTTTTACAATTAGAGACGTAATAATAAAACAATCTATAAAATTATTATATTTTCGATAATGTGCTTTGAGATGTAACACATATTCCTTATAGATTAGCTTTAAGTAATTGCGAGACGTAATTGTTCATGAAAAGATATGGGCGAGAAAATTAATAGTCGCTGGCGATGATGCGAAATTCTCATTTTATCGAGGAAGAGAGGTGGTACGCTCGAAAAGACTGAATGAAAATTAGGATTAACGACCTCGTGAGGAATAAGGTCGATGGAATTGAAAGAATGGATCAAGTAGAGAGATAGAAGAAAAAAAGAATCATAGGTCAGAGAGAGGAAAAGGGAAAGTGGATGAATCTGATTTACGATGAAGAACAGAAAATGTAGGCAAAGCATATAATCACAGCTCCTTTTCAGCGTGAGTAGAAAATTAAATAGGAGTGATAAAAAAAGAATTACTTTTCTATTTTCGTGTCCGAGTGATTTATATACGAAGAAAGTAATGGTAATCGCAACATTACTACGACACAGCTAAACTTTCCTTCCATCGCTTTTGCAATCTAACGCACTTCTTCATCCCTTTCTCACATCTGTTTCTCCGCAGTAATTTTATCTCTCTTCTGACTTTGTTCTCGAGTAATTAGAATTATTATGATTAAACTGGTCGTTGGCTTTTTTTACAGTTTAATCTTCTTTACCCTCCGGCACCGAGCCAAATTACATCTGCTGCCGTTCATGCGAAGAAAATCAAGAAAGTCCGTGACTTCTGCTGCGTTCTTTTACGGTTAGAGCGATATCTTTTTTCTTTTCATGTTTCCACGACCAAAGGATATTCTCCTTGTCGACTCTAAGGAGTCATAACTTGAAAACTTCAGATAATGCGTCGTACGAATAAAAGCAAAGAGAATGCTTGTGCACTGTTATTTAGTTTCGAAAGAATTTATTTATTCATTTTCTCGAAATATGCATAGTTGAATATAGTAAAAAAAGATCTTTAAGTAGACAATTTTACTTGTAGGAAATATCAATAAAAAAGACGAGCATATTATTCCTTCTAAAAAATAAGTATTATATTTAATTTTACTGTAAAAAAAATGAGATAATTTTGGCTCACAATTATGATTTTCTACCTATATTAGATAAAATTTTAAAAACTTATTAGTTATTTTTACTACTAATATTTTTTCCTTATTTATGACATAAAAGGAATAATTTTAGTTAATATTTAAAGAATCTTTAATTTTGTAAAGATCACGAAAAGTTTTTAGAAATTTTAGAACAACGTTACCGGAACTTGAAGTAACTTTATTTCAAGTGCAATATTTCATTGATTTGACTAATACATTCATTGAATCAATATTATAATAAAAAAGTACTTAAATATTAATAACGCTTGAAATATATAATCAATTTAGAGATTTGACATAAAAGTAAAAAGAATTTACTCAAGAAAGAAAACTTTATTCATAATACTTTTGAGACTTCGATGGGTATTTACTTCAAAGATGCCAGAGAGTTTGGGGGTTATCGCCGTATCGTGATTCGTGATCCACTGCTAAGAGTAACGTTTCGTGAACCTTGCCGTTCACCTCATCAGAACAAGGAGCGCACTGATACTGAGCTGCTCCTCCGGAGAATTCCCTTTATATAAACTCTGTTGAGAGGGAGAGGAAAAGGAGAAGGGCACTTCCTTAGCTTGTCAGGAGAGCAGTCTTCCATATCTTACGTTATATCCTAAGTCTTTGTTTAAATTATCTAGACGTTTTTGTATTTCAGCTTCTCTTCCTTCTTCCTTTCAATAAGCGTTTACATAAACAGAAGTCTTCGAAGGAACATTTCAGTATATCAATGCTCAGTAATCCTCGCCCTGATGAAATAAACGACAAGGTTCACAAAACGTTAGCACACACACACATTAGTAATAGATCATACACGACAATAATCCGCAAATTCTCTGGCAAAACTTTATTCAGTTATTATGTAAATGCAAAATATACAGAATGTTCGGTAACAATACTTAAAGGTAGATTCCTGAGATTATTTTGAGACAAAAATCCTAATACCAAAATGTCTCAAAGCTATAATAGTTTTCGAATTAGGCGTTTAAAGTTAACGAATCATGTCGCCTAAAGTTCGCGCGTTCAGATGTGGTTGGCATTTTGTGTTACACCAAACCTGAATGTGCGAACTTTAGACGGTATGATTCGTTAACTTTAAACGCCTCTAATTCGAAAACTATTATAGCTTTGAGATATTGGTATTAGGATTTTCGTCTCAAAATAATCTCAGGAATATACTTTTAAGTATTGTTACCGAACATTCTGTATATTTTGCATTTACATAATAACTGAATAAAGTTTTGCCAGAGAATTTACGGGTTATTACCGTGTATAATCTATTGCTAATGTTAACGTTTTCTTATAGCTTTGGTATTTTAGTATTAGGATTTTCATCTCAAAATAATCTCAGGAATTTAAGCGTTATTACAGTCTTACCGGACATCCTGTACATTTAGTTTTAAAAAATTCGAGAACAGATAACTACATGAAGAAAATTTTCTGTTAAAATTTACCCTGAAAATATGGTAGTTGTCGTACAATAAAATATTTTAAAGATTTTTACCATCCACTTCAGTAAAAAATTAATCAAACTTACTTTATATTTTATTGTAGTTTTATTAGTGAATAAAAGAAAATTACACAAAATTCCTCCAAAATATAATGTTGTCCCGTATTTCCAAGGCGAATTCTAAGAAAAAATTCTTTCCGTGTAACATTACTATAAAAAAAGAAATTAGTGGGAGGACGAGAGAGAGAGAGAGAGAGAGAGAGAGAGAGAGAGAGAATTAAGATAACAAACGAAAGAGAATAAAGCAACAAGAGAATTAAGATTGGGTCAAAGAATTGAGATTGGCCCAAATTGTGGGTTAAAGTTATCCCCAAGGCGTGTAATATTAAGCACAATGGGCAAGATAAAAATTTAATTTGATATATTAATTATATCTAGCATGGATTTCTTATATAAAAATATGTCAGAATTTTAGTTTAAGACACTCAAGTGAGAGAAAGTAATAAGGTTATATACTTTTACTATTGAAATAAGTAATTGTAGATGTTCCTATTTATCTACCCAAAGCATAATTTATAAATAAGTTTTTCTAGAGATCTTCAAGTAAGAGATTGAACATCATACGTTCAATATGCCATATTTGGCATATCAGGACCTGCTTAAGATAGAATGAGATATTTACGTACCTCATTAGAATATCTTATTAATTTATTTCATTCTATCTTAAGTAAGTTCTGAAAAATATGAACCAATCAGAAATCTAAACGGTGTCCAATCTCTTGCTTGAGGATTTTTAGTATTTTCTAACTAAAGCTGTTTTCTATCTACATTTTCAAATTAAAATTAGGTCGAGCAATCTGTTGAGCAGCAGTATAAGTAATATATAAAATTTGGGCCAAACATACTCTGACTGGGCTAAAGTTACCCCATTTTACGGTATACGTCTACAATATGCTTCTTTATAAAATCTATAGTTATAAAATTTAAACTTAAAGAAAATAATATATATCGTTTTTATATGTATAAATCCAACTTATTAAATAAAATTCCTTCTTTTAATTAAGGAAAAGCAGTTAGTTAAGTTTCCAAAATAGTAAAAATTCTTTGCATAAATAAATATATAGAAGATACATCTTCACAGTGTATTGAGCGTTTTATTTCATTTCCGCGGATTAAACAGTGAGAAGACAAGATGAAAGTTCAATAGTTATAACAGAACGCCAAGCTGTATCGACAGGTGTATATCATTGTATTGTGATTTTGCATGAAGCATTGTTTTCAATGCTACCACGATTACATTTTCGACAAGGCAATTCCGTGATCCAAGATTTCGCGCTACACTGATAACAATAACGTATCCTAATTTACGTTTAAGAAGAGCCTAAGCTGGACCAAAGACAATTTGATGTAACGCGCATTTCACATAGCTCTGGGGCGTTCGTTATAGAATGTTCAAAGGAAGATAATAAACTCGTCTGGTCCGCTCTAATTACGCCCAGCGGGCATAGCGATTATCGGCATCGTATAGTGTTGCTGGATTTTAAATAGCTGGCCGGTTACAAAGCTGGTCTCGAGATACAATGCCTTCTCTCTGCAGAGTAACGAAGGCAATGAAGATGCTGAAAAAGGTCGCGTATGCTGCCAGTTTGTGTGGGTCTTTTAATACCGTTCGGATCAATGCGCGGACAAAGTGGAGTTTAGTTCGTGATGCTTGGACGTCGGTTCTATGGCGTGCAAGTTTGCAACTGAGTTATTAGAACAACTAAACATTATTGGAAGAGACTTATTGAAGATGCCACCAGTTTGTATGGTTATGTCAATCTATCGTTTGTCAGAGTTCAAAGGCAAAGTGATAAGAAGGTTTGATTCTGAAACATTGTTTATTCCGAAAACAGAATGAAAGTCTACGATATGCAGGGTTGGGAAATAAGTATTGCTTGTTATGTTGCTCGTTGTTGTCACAATTATTTTTTTTCTACAAACAGGTAACGATATTATATTTCCTTATTTGTAACGTTAATATAATAACGTTATAATAGTAACGTAATAAGTGGATTAGTTATTAGAATGTGTTAATAATAACGTAAATAAATGAATTTTAAAAGAAGGGAGTTGTATTGCGATATTAACTATGATCACTATAGATTTCGTGTTAAATTGGTCAATTAGCGACGTAGACAATTGACAAGTAATGGAAAATTGGTAACCATTTATTAGTTCTTTAGTAATGGCAATAATAACGATAAAGTTTTTTAAATCAATAACGCGAATAACGATAACGAGTTATTTAAAAAAACAGAACGGTAACGATAATGAGTTAGTTTTATAAAGTAACTTCCTTGACATATATATAATATAAAATACAGGAAAGAGCTCGTTATTTGAAACAACGAGCTGGATAAAATGGGAAATTTTTTATTTACTTTATAGGCCTGTCACGTGTCCCAAAAAACTTGCAAAACTTTTCGACTTTCTAACATGACAGCTTAAAGTTTCTTCTACAAAACTGTTTTCTAAAATGTTCCTAAGATTTTTTGTTAGTGAGTTATATATAGAGGATTAAATAAAAGGAACATTTTGACTTTGATTGCTCATGACTCCGTTAAAAATCGTCGTACAGCAATTTAAAAAAAAATATTTTTAAGCTGAAATTTTGTTCTATCGAATGGTATAATTGCCATAAATGAAGTAGAGCTATAAACTTAATAAACGAAGTAGCGCTATGAACTTTAATGCCAATCCAATACATAAATGAAACGCAACTTACCCCTAGTGCCAATGAGTCTCGATCTTCCCTATATATGAAATATGTATATACCATATATATAATATATTGAGAAAAATATTTGCTTGGATTAATTAGAATTCTGGTTGAAAATGGACAAATCCGAATTTTCTGATTAAATCTATTAATTCTAGCCCAGATAACCACAATTCTAATTGATATAATCAGAACATTCTGGTTTGTCCATTTTCAGACATTTTTTTTAGTGCATATATATATATATATATATACGTATATATGTGTGTACAGTGACTGCCAAAAGTTTCGGGCTAATAAGTAATTTTACTATATTACTCATACATTGAAGGCAGATAAAAAAATTTTTACACATAAAGGTCTAGTATATATAAATACTTTATTAATCAAGGCCGGTAAATGTATGTAAAATTTTTCAATGTATGGAGTTCGTGGGGATAGGTTGAGGCAGGAGGATGGAGGACAAATAAATTTTCTTTTATCTTTTCTACTATGCATTCTTTTAATTTCTACGTGGCAAAAGCAGCTGCTCTGATTATTTTTTAACCGGCAATCATGTTTGTGTGCGTGTATACATCAAGTAAGTTGGAAAGATATGGCTTTTCAAGGTAGAAGTTTGCCACGAGTCTTAATCAAATATCACATTTTTGTAAATTTTAATTTTCTTAAAAATTTTAATCTAAAAATAACATTTTAATCTTCGACACAAGGTATGAAATTCCATATTACAAATATGAAACTCTCCATATTGTCTATACTAGTTTGGCTGTCCATTTTTAGTAATTAAAATTCGTGTTCTTAAGTTAATTATAATAAGGTTTTTATTAATTTATAATATGAATTTATAATTTAGAATATAATTTAGAATAAAAATATATTGACAAAAATTATCTGTAAAATTATATGTTGACTGGAAATTTTTGGCAGCCACCGTATATTTTAAAAAATTATAATTTAACAAAAACATGTGCAAATTTTTTAAAATAAATAAAATAAAACGTTAATTCAATGCGCCATAATGGCTTCACTGCGAATCATAAGGTGGTTGACACCTGTTTGCGAAAGTCTCGAGAAGCTGTTTAAAAACGGCGTAGAAGAACGAAACGAAGAAGAGAGAAAACATCTCGCAGGACTATAAATAAAATTATAAGGTAGGCCATAAACGAGGAAAAAGAATAAAAATATGGAGGGAAAGACTGGCGTCAGAAGGAAAACTCCGTGGAAAGAGGCAACCGCTTGGTTTTCTTTTCTCAGAGTCTTTAGCCGCGCTTATGAAAGAGAAACATACCGTCTACCGAGACGGTCGCGACTACTCCTGAAGCTTCTAAGGGCTGATTAAAATCTCAGTGTGCTGATTTAAGTGATCAAATTAAGTTTAACCGTTTCAATTCCCGAGTGATAAGGCTGGTTTTATTGGCGCACAATTGGTGAATCTGGCTCTAAAACAAGTATTCTATAGTAGCGTGGATCCTCGCTTGGAAAGTGGAGCTTTTACTTTAGTTTTTACGACGTTAAATTACCCCGCAAATCAATGTAAACGTCATTATTCTTACAACGTCACGGACGATGTTGTCGCAGGATGGAGAATTTAAATAATTGGTCTTGAACGATATTATGGCCGTTACTTTGAGATTTAACTACAAGTTTTAACTTAGCAATAAAAACATTTTTATAACGGGGTAGAAAAAAGTTTATAATTGATTCATATAAATGTCGTTTGCGGTAAAAAATAAATTTCAAGAAAATTGATATATTAAATGGATAATAATATTGTCTATTTCGTAAAATAGGAACAATATTGTATAAAATTAATTCTCTGAAATCAAATTACTTTTGCGATTGTATGATAAAGTATGTCGTTGTTACATATGAACATATTTTAATATACTTAATGTAGACGAATGCAGTACGTGGAATGGCATAGAATCATGTTCCGAAGACAAAAGAGATGAGATATTGAATGTGAGAAAATATGAAATCGAGGATAGTTGTGGTAGAAGGTCGTTTTTTAGTCACATTCAATTCACCGCGTTTATTAGCAGCCTTTTAAATCCCGAGTAAATCCACGCATGGTTGCGATTGCTGGCGCGTATTTTTACGAGACCAAATTACACTGCCAGCATATGCGCATACTGCATATTCGCTCTGTATGACGAATTTATACGCGAGTATGCGGGTATAAACCTTTTCTCGCTCGCGGACCCGAAAAATTGTGTCCCGTTTCATCGTTGCCGTGTAATCAGCTAACAAACTGATCGAGTTTGTTCAACTTCGCATAGTGAAAAACAATATTTTCGTTTCGTTTGCGTCGTAACTATCCCTCGCATACATGAATATCCATGGCAAACATGAATAATATTGACGAATCATTAAAGATCGTAGACGGTAAAAACAAAGGTATATAAAAGGTAAAACAAGAATCTTTTTTTAAAATTCCGCCACTTTTGCTAATGTTCTCACTTTAAAAGCACGCTTTTCTAAACCTGCGTTTTAGTTGGTCAGGTCTTATCTCAACAGAGAAAGAGAGATTGGCGCAAAAACGATCCCGCGTACAGCGTAAGTCTGTTCGCGCTAGAGCGATTCTTAATGGGAAATGGTGGGGTATCGCATGCTCAGAAAAGTTGGATCTTCTTTGGAAAGGTTTCGGTCCATAAAAAAAAGCGACGATGGTAGGAGGTGATTGGTATGGTCAAAGGTACGAACAGGGTCGATGGTAACTGTGATAGCAGGCCTTCGACCTCCGTAGAGCATGTCGAGCATGGAATTAGGCACTTTTCCAGAAAAGTACTTGATCTGGTCGACTGTATAGGTTTCAGAACGCCAGCTAATTACCGCGGCACTCCAGCTCTTTTCTCTTCCACTCTTTATCTTTTTCTCTCTTTCTTGATTCCATTTATATATACTGTTTTACTCCTCCTTTCGTGCGTCTGTCCCTTTCTCCGTTCTTTCGTTAAATTTTCTACATATTCTCTTTTTCCCTCTTTTTTTCTACAAATCGCGTCAAACTCGTTTTACGCTTTCAAACTTTAGAATTCACCTTTACCGATTTGCGAATCCAATGGTTCTTTGCATACTGCGTAATTGATATCGTAATCGGCTATTCGGGAAACCGTGTTCCTTTTGTTAAAATTGCGAATCTCCTGTCAGCATGAAAATAAAACTATAAAAAGTGGTAGCGCGCCAGGTACTTTTAGAGCATTTAACGAACTAATTAAATTTCTTTTTAAAATCCTACCATGCGAATAAAACCTCGGATATAACAACATGAAAAGTAGGTAACCACAAAAAGTATTCAAACCATAATAGTAAAAAGCATAATTTTTACATAACTGTTATTTCGCGTTGCAATAATCATTACTACTGCAAAAATAAAAACGAGTTCTTCAGAGCGGAAAAGCGATTATAAATACTGGCTTAAAAACTATATGCTTGATCGTGTAAATTAAAAATGTGCTTCTTGTGGTTTATTAACAAACAAAATTATCGATTCGTTTATTCTATTATACTCGCTCAGCAAAGCGTTATTATTTTCACAAAAGAAGTAAATAGAAACTAAATCGATAAGTACAATTGAGAAAGTTGATATTCATTTTACAGAAAATAGATGTCTTGCAATAAAGACAAAATACGTTTCTATATGTGTAAGCAATTGTTACTACAATCGAAACTATAATAACAACTCGCTGTGCCAATTATCTTTTACATCTTATCGCTTGCATGTATTATGCAAAGCACGCAATACTATAATGAATACTCGTAGAAAACAAAATACCTCTTACGAATTCCCAATAATACAAACCATGCAGTCCAATTATCAAGTACCAATAAACGTTTTATCCATTCCTCTTTTATCTACGTTTAAAGATTATTGAGCTTTGTTTTTTTTCTGTGAAAATAATGAAAGCTACATGAAGATCTTTAATAATAACCGCTTTTATAAGTTCAAGTTCTTTGATGGAAGATCAATCATTATTTCGATTGGTTAACAATGAGTCACCGAAACGATGCGATGCGGTTTGTAGGTCGATACGCAGTGGATATGGTATGGCTATCTAATACACCGACAGATCACGAAGCACTTTATTCCGTTAGTTTTTTTGCTGTCAGAAAGCACTCTCCATTTACACTGTAAAAGCTTTGCACAACCAAGTAAAGCGAATCGAGGGACATGGAAACAAATTGAGACAATTTGAGACAAGCGTACGAAGCAATACAATGGTATGTACATAGACTGTCCGTGGCACTTTCTCGTAAAATTTGCTACTTAAGTTTTGCCAGCACATGCAGTATAAATAGTGCAACTAAAATAACATCATTTCTTGACGTCCTAATTAATTTTCAAGTTATTCGCTGCTATAAATCTAGCAGCAAATTGTCGTATACATATGCATCAGGAAAATACTTTTGTTTATTGCACAATATAATATACATATATACGAACAAAACGATTTTGCTAAAGTATTTAAAAATTTAGCTAGATGCAGATCCAAAAATAATTGTGTTGGGTCAAAATAAATATATAGAGTGCTTAAATTGGGGTTGCCAGGATATAAAAATTCTTTAAATATTTTTCTAAATAAAAATATTTAAAATTCTTTAAATATTTTTGTAAAAATTCTAAATTTTCTAAAAAACCTCCAAATATTTGTGCAGTATTGTAATCAAAATACAAATGTTCCATTTAATTAGTTCGATAATCTTATAAAATTACTTTTCAAATTGTCTTCAGCTAAAATTTTAGACACTTCAGCAAAACCGTACATGTACGATACACATTTTCTATCTCGGTGTTTATCACGTGTCACAGGCCTGCGTGCTCCGAATTCCGGAAAACCTTTCGCTTATTTCCGAGTACGATATCGCGACGCGCCTTGCTTCGCGCATAGCTGGTTTCCGTTGTGGAAACAATATCAACCAGAGTCGTATTTCATTCGTGAACGCGCAGCGTAAGGCCAGCACAACTCCGAGACTACGGATATCGTATCGAGTGATCGATAGTGTCGTAAAGGATCCATCATAATCAGTTGCGGAATCTCGACCTCGCCGATTTGATTTGGTGCAGTTTGATTCTATTCTGGTACCTCTATCGATACGGGATACACGCTTTGATTATATCCGAATTCCATGGTACGGAAACGCAACCCAGCTACGTTGGGACTGACTGGAAACGGAATTCAAGGCGGACAACCTGGGTATTCCGATCACGTGTCGGACAACCGACAGTGCGCTTCCATTCAGCCACGCCGTTGCGTTTCCTCTCAATTCCCTTTTCCACGAAAAGAGAGTTCTTGAACTTCGTGTTCGCGAACGTTTCTAAGAGCGGCCTCCCTTCGCGTCTTGTCTTCGAGAGTCGACTTGTCTCGTCCTCGCGCTTCACTTAGATAAGCGAGCCGATTCGCGTCCACGATTTCGCACGGCGGGATCTTTGTGCGTACCAAAGGAACGGCACGTGGCCAGAGACTCGCTTTGTACCGTCAGAAGTTGAAAGCTAAAATATCTGTGGAATTTCCTATTGTAACGTAGAGAATTTCGCGCCGAAAGAGTGCTACGCTCTGATATGCGAGAGCATTTTTCGTGCCGGAACAATGTCAAATATATTGTTCGCATTCTCAATTTAAAATTTCTTAAAATATCTAGTTCTTTAGATTCATAAAAGCTTATTTTTTATTAAAAAGAATAGCTTCAATTTATAGTCGGGAACCACGGATTCTTACATCATGGATATGTATATAGGTTGGAGTAAATTATAAAGCATGTTCGATTTCCTCTCTTTTTATTTACAACGTTTTTAAATTTGGCGATCTGCGACGTTCCTATTATTATTTACGTTTATTCATTACAATTTTGTAATTTCAATTTGCACGACGTTCCATTTATTATTTACATTAATTTATTTAACCTTATAACTTTGGCTTATCTGTTTTTTTCTTACTTTAATGGTTTTAACTTATTTTTCCGATACTTCTTTTTTGAAACTCAGTTTAATCGTGTCATTTTGATTAATTTTATTCTATGACTGTCTTGTAACTTTTTAATTTATTTATTTTTACATTGATCAATTTTAATATTAATGACGCGACGGATAGCTGTAGTTTTATTAGTGTTACGTATCTTTTGCACTCTTGGATCTTTGGTGTGTTTTCTTTTTTTATTTACTTGTCTTCTTGAGCAACGCCAAACATGATACTTTATAAGTCCGATTTTACCAACGTAAGATTAACTTTAATCTGGGTTCAATTTACTTTTTATCTTTTTCTAACTCTCAGAATTAGAAACCGAGGTAGAATCGAGATTAAAGTTAATTTTATGTTAGTGGGAGTATCATATTAACTAAGAAGTTAAGTAAATAAAGACATAGTTAGCGTTTTAATTTAAATCATTAACCTGCTTCTCTTGATTAACGTTTGGAAATACTTCATTTGAAGGAAGATTGCTATGGTTTGCTTGAGACTGGGAGATAATCAATTTTATGTTGAATTTCTACGCTGATGATAGCTCGAAGTGGAGTCGAAACATTTGTAATCACAGTACCCTAACTATGTTTTGATTTTTATATCCCTATCTTTAATTTTTCGATTGTTATTTTTGTCTTTTTATTGTTATAATTTGGTCCACTTATTCTCTATGTAAGTAGAGGGAACACGGTCGCAATTTACTAGAAACTTGTTCACCAGAAGTCGCAAAACAAAGACAAGAAATTAAATTAAGTAAAGAGCTTCTTGAGTAAGTGATAACCTAGAACTGTATAGGATAGATTGTGAAACTAACGAACTTTAAATCAGATGATTCATCAGCTCGAGCCTAGCACAACTACCTTGGGCGAGTAAGATTCACGAAAAATAAATAACTCAGCAGTTTTTACCAGCCAATCGTCGTCGGCCATTAGAAGAGAGCTTCGAAGCTTCCCGCGCCGTAGTTTCCGGACCATCGCGGAATATCAGGCGGTCGATCTTACCCTTAATTACAAGTCATTGTCCCGGGAAGCATCGCGGGAGTCCGAGTTCCAAGAAACTTGCTTGATCGTCTTGCAGCTGCGAGCACGCGTCGTTCGGTCGTAAGGCTACCCGACTGTACGAAGAGAGCTGCCTCTTGAGTTCCTCGAGCTTAATGGAACTTCTATTTGGATGCTACAACGCTACCTTCCTATCTTCCAATTGATTCCACTCACGCGCCGCTTCGAGGCAGCTCGTACCGATAGTTCTAACTATCCGAGGAGGAAAGAATCGATCTCTGTCTACCGTTTATTCTTACCACCTTACGGTTTTATCGCGCGATTTCAATCAATTGGGAATTCGTGTGATTTTATTATCGAAGTCGGTCGGGGATGTCAGTATGCCCGAAGGGTCTATCGATCATGTAATTAAGTTACGAAGCAGGAACTGGAAATGGCAGTAAAGTAACCACACATCATGCTTGATCGTGCGAAACACCTAATCATCGAGGTTTTATGATCATAAAAGAAAATAGATGATAATCGAGAGTAATAAAAAATAATAAAGCAAATAAAAGAGAAAAAAAATTAACCTTTTGAAGACCAGAGCTTTCTCTATAAAGTAACTTATGATAGATCGCGCTTTGTAAAGATTTTTGGGGTCGTTGAACTCGATTCTGATCTAAAAATTCTAAAATTCACATTTCAAAACGATAATTTGGTTATCGCGAAACTTGGATTTAGGAGATTTTTAGTTTCTTTGAATATAGAAAATATCGAATTTCAAAAGGATAGTAATCTCTATGAAGGAGGATCTAGTGTCACAGGATTCATAATCAGAGTTTGGAAATCAGTATTAACTGTTTATATACGTAGCACTGAGTTTCAAATAAAGCAATTGGATACTTGATATTATATATTTCCCAATTAAAAATTCTTTAAAATCAAGTTTTATGAACAAATTATTTTTTTCAAATTCTATCCGTCACATTAAATCGACTATTTTGAATTTTTTATTTTTAACCTCAGAGATTCAAATAAAGTATTATTAAATTATCCCATACGTTAAGTTCTATAAAAATTGAGCGAACAGTTTATAAAATAAAAGAAGGTAATCCGCAAATGGGGTCACCGGTCCACAAAAAAATAAAATCTGTAATATAATCTACAAATTTTGTCAGTTATGCCCGAAGAGTCTATCGATCATATGATTAAGTTACGAAGCAAGAACTGGAAATAATAGTAAAGTAACTATACATCATGCTCGATCGCGTGAAAATATATTCAATCATCGAGATTTTACGATCATAAAAGAAAATAGATGATAATCGACAGTAATAAAAAATTATAAAATAAATAAAAGAGAGAGGTACAGAGAAAGCATCTAGTATCAGTAATATAATCTACAAATTTTTTATTTTTTAACTAAGATGAGAGATAAGCACCGCGCGTTATATAAAAACTTTTAATTATGATATCTATTATTGATTCAGTATAGATCAGATAACTGTGATTTATCTTTTTGCATTAAAAACATGTTCATATACGTTCAATTTAATCAATAACGTATTCTTTGCTATTTGATATATCTAATAAAAATAAAACTCGATTCTGATGTATAATGGATCTATTATTTTCTTCCTGTATCTCTTTACTCGAAAATTTCGGTTGCCTGCAATTATCCATAGAGAGCAATCTCAGCGGTGCGTTTTAATCACGAAAAAAGATAAAAGGTTTCGCATTGTGAGAATTATAGCTGAGCCGTTTTGGGAACTTCCAGGTTATTTCACTCACGTGCCAGTTCGCAGAACTTATAAAGACATTTATATCCACTCAAGGGGAAAAAAAAGAAGGGTTTGTTAAATGCTTTCTTTGTCTTTGCCGAAATTCAAGTTCCACTCATTTAGTAATCTCGAAGCAGAGAATTTTTCGTCACTTTTCCAATTAGAGATGGATTCCTATCGGGAGAGAGAAAAATGATACATTTTCTTTTTAAGAGAGACTTTGGGGGAATTAGATTTAACGGGTTAATATCGCTTAAGCCTTTTGCGCTTTCTGTTATCAAAGCACGAAACGCTTGCGAGTGCATGTCGCGTGCGTTACACGATAGAGAGTTTCCGCTGCACGGACCACCGGGCGTTACCGTTGCGCCTAATGGAACTCGAGCTTGGCGTTAGCGCGACCTCATCGTATCCCTCCCAATCGATTTTACTCACGCGCCACACCGGAACAGATTGCACGCTTCCCTGTATCTAGGTGCAATGAAAAACGGTCGCTGTTTTCGGTTCATCATCGCACCTGCGCTTTTATCGCAGGTCACGCGCATTCATCCGCAACAACGTCCATAACTCTCAAACCCAAAGACGAACACGCTTTTGATATTTTCTTCATTTTGTTAGATTGCGATAAGAATGGTCTATATTTGGAGAATGCTGCGGAAAACGGAACGAACAAAATGGCACGAGGGCACTTCTGTATCATTGTTCCAATTTTCACGGCTATAAAATAATTGATTCTTCACTGAATTTTTGTGATATAAATTTTAGAAACTTTTAAGTATCTTTCTCTCTCTCTCCGATGTGAAATAAATGTTTTTACGCGGGAATATGCAAGAAAATAAGAAGATGTAATTTACAAAATATCCCGTGTATTATGTAAATGTATGCACGTATCACAAAGAGCTTTCCCTATTCTATTCTGTTATTCGTTATATTCTGAGAAAGAAGTAGTTATACCAACAACTAGGAAATTGAGGAAAAATAGCATCTCAACTATGCATTGTAAAGTTGTTGTAAGAAAAATGAATAAGTGCACATACGAACTTAAGGAAACAGAGCAATGTTAACCGTTTGCAATATACGTGTTAGACTGGAATACAGGAAAATAGTTAAGTATAAAATTGTTTTATTGAAAAAAATTATATTATTATAATAAAAAATGTGTTATAGCATGTCTCATCGCGGCGTATTAATTTATTTTAAAAAATATTTAAATAAAAAGATATTGTTACAACCCATTTTATAAAGTTTATAGAATAACTTAACTATAAATTAATTTAATTATTTCACACACACACACACACACACACAGAATTATTTAATAATTTCATGCCAATAAAATAATGTTGATATATAACATTACATTTGTCGGTGTATTTTCCAAAATTTGTTCTTATGATTTTATAAAACTAGTTAAAGATATTAAAATGAATTTCCAAATATATTGTTATACCCGTGCCATTTCAAATACCCGTGCCGACACCCACAAGATTGTCACCTATGTCCAGAAGATTGTGTTGCCTGGCAACAATCTGCTCCGTTGTTTAAGAAACAAGCTCGAAGATTTCGGTGTGAACCTTCGCTGCTCTGAGACGTTTTATTGACCGTTGTGCTCTGAGTTCTTTATTAATAAACGTTTCGAACTGTTCTTTATATATAAACAGCAGTGTTCTTTATTTACGCGTTCGATAGCGTAGTGCGCGAACGAGTGACCGCGAGACAGACATTCGGGCGTAACAATATAATAAAATAAAAACAATATAAAATATAAAATAAAAATACAAAATATAAAATAATGTGACTCACAGATATGATGCGCAGCAGCGGAGTTGTAATTGCATTGTAACTTCGTCGGTCTGTAACATACAAATATAAAATTTAAATTTTAACAATGTCCAAAGAAATAAATACACGAATATCTCAAAAAATAATTATATGTATATTGCGTGTTGAATATCATTCTTGTGTGTAAATAGGTATTTAGCAATTACATAACTTAAATTTTTTTTTAAATAAATATTTAATTATTTTAAAAATAATGTTTAAATAATATTTAAATTGTTACAAAATAATCACACATGTTGTATTTGTTGGATTTAATTTGCATCTAAAAATCGATCTTTAACAAGATACTTTTACAAATTTATTTGTTTTCCATTGTCATCTGAGAAGGTAAATTACTTCTGTTTTAACTGATTTTTATTTTTATATTTATTTGACTTTTTATAATGAATATTTGTTACACCTTGTGAATTTTGTTTTATATTTTTCAAAATTGTTCCTAGAGATGTTCGCGTGTTTGCATATTTAGTATAGTTTCAATAGGTCATAACTCCTTTTTTAATTTTTTTCTTCTGATAAGGTAAAATAATTTTCCGTTACTTTTATATTCATCTAACATTGTATAATAATTTTTTGATAATTTGTTTAATTTTGTGTTACATATTACATATTTTTTCTATAGATGTTCGTTATTGCAACTTAATTTTATTTTCAATGGGACTACTTATATTTGACTTCGAACGACACGAATATTCTTACAAAATTAAGATATTGTGATAATTACTTACTCTTTTCTTCTGAGTTTGACTTTTTTGCAATAGCTATTCAATACATTGTATTATTTACTCATTATGAAATGTTACAATTAATTAATTAATTTTTTATGTATTTATATTATGTCAGCGACTTTATGTTATGTTATTTTTATTTTTATTATGTAATTTGAGGTTTTTTATTATTACCGGATGTTTAAGTTAAAAATTTTGTTTTTTGCATTGAAAATGACCCGATCGGAGTCGAAACGTATGTATTTATGTATTTAATGTTATTATTCTAATTATAATTATTTGTTAAAATATTGGTTCTATGCCCTTTTAATATTCATTTAGTTTTAACAAGATAATTATAACAAGATAATTTCCAAAAAAATCTAATTATTATAAAATTTACCCTTACCGTACTAATATGGGTAACTAGTGACCGAGCGATTCCTGTTCGTGCAAGTTTCTTTGAATCTTTCGGTAATTATAAATTATACTACATTTTATTATTTTCCAAAATAAAGAGTCAATATTTATCCTAGAAAGTTGAAAGTATGTTGGTGAATTTTTAGAGATTTTTTGAATTATTTTGAAGAGGTGAAAAAACAAAGAGATTCTAGTGACCCTTGATAATATGGATGAGGCACCAAATTGTACATAATACGGTATAAGAGTTAATATTTAAATTAAATATTTAATTTAAATGTGTGTGTGTGTGTGTGTGTGTGTGTGTGTGTGCGCGTGTGTGGACCTAATGGCTAACGCTATAATATTTGGCGCGAAACCGATGTGCTTAATCATTTTATTCTAGATTTAAGAATTTTTCATTTAAGAGAGTAAAATATTCTTCTTTCAATAATAAATATAATTGTCCTTGTATCAATTCCATTTTATAATAGATCGAAGAATAATAGTATCGGAAATCTTTTCTACGTATACAGTAAAATTGGCATACAATTGGCAATGGAACATGGTGGAAGAAACCACTATGATCTGGACTCTGGAGCAGCCTTTAGATAAATTATCTAAATAATCGAGAACAAATAAATAATGCTGTGAATAATAATAATAAACAGTAATAAATAAGAATAATAGTAATAAATAAATAACGAATATTATATACTTCTTATAAGAGGTTTCTTTGCCATCGCTTAATGTCTTACAAGTTTTCTCTCCTTTCAGGTTTAGATTTCTCCGCAGATGCTTTCAGCCGCTACTCACGTAACACTCACGAAAATAGGGTTAATTACATCCGCGCACTAATCAGCAATATGCGACGATCACGTACTTTGCACGATATTCTCGACGTTAATCGTACACGACATACACCTTATCATTTTTCGACACGAAAAGAACATTCACATTCATTAAAACACAAAACTTTTCCAACTATATACTTACTATATACTTCAAATTTAACCGCGTTACGGAATTCGGAGTCGTATCGTGTGAACATCACATTAAATTTTATTAATGCTTTCTAACAAGAAACAATAGTCTAGTTTCCATTAAAACATTAATTCGTACTTAATGTAGCGTAGAACCAAATTTAAGTGAAATGAAAATGCGTTTGATTGCGCTCATTTCACTCCTGCTTCGATCTACAAGGTCACCAATGGAAATGGCATTGTGTTAGTATTTCTATCGCAACTGCACTGAAGTGAAACCAAATTGAGAGGACTTCGGTGGAAACTAGTCTAGTGTAACCAATGATCATTTCATCTTTGTTTAATATTTGCAAACAACAAGAATGTAATGATTCACTGTGTCACATTGTGTCATTTGTGTCTATTGTTGGAGAGTATCCATTATTAATCAAAAACTTCGAAAACGATGTTGCCAACTTCGCTCTGACGCCGCGCCATCGGTAAAGTGATGCAACTAATAAAATCAAATTAATGGCCGGTATTCGTAATCCGTTCTTTTTTCAATACCATCTTAAGTAATATCTTAAAACCCTAATACAGCTCTGTAATTGGCTTATGATATTTTAAGACTGTACTTTTAAGACATTCTCAAATACATAGAAATTGATTACGAATGCATTTCGTTTCATGCATGATGCGTATTATTTTATCCTCTGAAATTTGGTGAATAACCAAAGATAAAGGTCAATATTCATAGTCCAATCTTATTTCAAGATCATCTTAAGTAATATCTTAATATGTTCATATGGTCCTCTGATGGTTCGTGACTGTATTTAAGATTATACTTAAGACAGTTTTAAATATAAGAATTGACTATAATATCGGCCAAAGTGATATTAAACGGAACGCACTCTACAAATACTGGCCTACGATTGGTCAAGAAACACGATAAACCACTTAAAATATGCAAGTACAATACACAATGTATCTCGATTAAATAAAAAATGCGTGTATCATCAAACAATGTAACGACGTTTTTCCTTCGGAATACTAGACCTAGAAATAAGCGTATTATTCCGCACTCTTTAATCTATATCCGCGATATTAGGTTAGAATAAAATTTGAAGATAATGTTGCCAATTTCTCTTCGATGCGATGTCGCAGTGCGCACAATCGTGAAATGACACGCTCGATAAAATCAAATTAATTAAGAGAATCGGCTTAAGGACATATTATACGTATTTTTTAACAAAATAATTATGAAAAAATTATGAAAAAATTATGAAAAAATTAAATTCTTCTATACTATATTTGAAAATAAAACGGAAACTTTTGGCGATATTTTAGAACACGGATAAAAATTATTTCAATAAGTAGACATGTTTTTAAAAAATAGTTAAAATAAATGAGAAAATGTTCACTTAAATTATAAAATCGTATTGTTAAATATATAAATATTGATTTTATTATATACATATAAACTGTTTCATATGTATATAACGTTCACTTTTATTCGGAAAAATGAATTTTTAATTCCAGTCACATTTTGCAGAAACTATACACAAAACATATTTTTAAGTGAAATTGCATAAGTGAATATTTTAAGCAAACAAATCTCGCGAAATATATGTATCATTTGTGTTTTGATGTGTCAAGACTAAAGGCTCTTCATTATTCAAGTTGCAAATCCAGGAATTGTACTTATCACTCTCAGCCTTTATTTCGCGTCTTCAATTCAAAAGCACGCGGCGAGAGAGAAAGCCGAGTTAGCGACAGACGTTTCTTAGTAACACTAGAGATACCTCTCTAACAACGATACTATTACAGAGTAACGATACTGTTGTAGACTTCATGTCGTACACGTACATACACGTTACCAGCGATCTGTGATTATCCGTACAGAATGGGCACAGTTCACTTGACGCTATATAAATGTTTCGTAGCATTCGATTGACTAATCGGAAGAAAGAATTTTATTAATTGAATGTATAGACTGTGCTATCCGCGTATCTAAATAGTATATCAAATGGTCAACAAAAATAAAAATTATGAGAGAGAGAGAGAGAACGTGAAAACAATTATCTTTCTCTCATTAATTCTCTTTTCCATTACATCGTGAATAGAAAAAGATAAGATAGGCTGTCTTCGCGTCCTATCTCACTCATTTTTGTCAACCAGTTTGACACAGGGATGGCGCAGTCCATATTCTATGATTACATTTACACAGACACTTTTAATCGGGTTTCATAACATCCGTAGTTAGAAACTGGCTAATCATAGTCGTTCCATTCTTCAGAGGAATAGCTGTGATTGACCAGTTTCATATGTAACTATGGATGTCAATAAACTCGATTAAGAGTGTCTGTAAACGTAGTCATTGCTTTGCACGGACGAGATACTATTAAGGGCCATCTACATAAATCGCAAAAACAGAACGCAGTTCGCAGCGCATTTGCGACAGCTAATCAGAAGCGTCAATGGTACTAATAACAGCTTTTGATTGGCTGTCACAAATGTATCTGCGAACTGCGTTCTGCGTTTGCGACTTATGTAGATGGCCATTTAAAGATCGATATTCTTTCGGGAGTTGCGTCTCTGTTAAAGTTCTTCACTAAAATTTAAAAATTATGTGATTAAGGATAAGAAATTAGTAACATAGTATTGATTTTACGATTTATTAGTTTTGTAGATATGTATGCAAAATTAAATACTTGATTTTTATTTACAACTGTGATTTTAATGTTATCATCTGGGTTTTTGATTATCGATAGAAGTGGTAATAATAAAAAATAAAAAAAAAACTGGACGAATGAGAATCAGCGTGGTAGTTAATACGCAATCTTAAATCTTTAATCCAGAAAATAGAATCTTTATTCCAAAAAAAATAATAGTACGTTTCAATTCACTTTGGAACCATCCTTATAGCAATACAATTTCAAAATATCAATCCCTTCATGTCCAAGAAAAAATCACCATCAGATTAACAGATTTGATGTTGTAATCTATTCGAAACATTTAAATTATCTTATAAATATTTCTATCCAACAGGTTACAAATTAACATTAAAAAACTGGTGACTCACTCGAAGACATAGAAGGAATTCGTTTCGACTTGATTAAACCAATTACAATTTATATTCACAAAAGAGTATCAAGTTAAAAAACGTATGTTGATTTGGGAGAATATCGCGATTCTAGATGAAGAGCATTTTCTTAATAAACGTTTAATATCTGAGTGCCTTCACATACTCATGCAACAAAATAGTCTCAATTTACGCTCAGATAGTGGTTATTTCGTGATACGTGTAGAGGAATAGTAAAGCATGTTGTATAGCAAAATACAAGTCCTTTGCTTTCGTATTCTCTTTGTTTAGTTTGTTGAAACCCTTGTATTTTGCCATATATCCCACTCATTATCTATATATAGCAAAAATGGAAGATTTCAAACAGTTTATTTTTTAATACAAAAACTAAATATTTCGGATTTTTAATATTTTTTTTCATAGTAGTAGACAATACAAAGTTTTTACTGATATAGTTCGTTTATTTTAAACATAGTAAATAATACTTAATAAATTAAGTTTTTGATAGGTGCGGCGTATATACTGGAGTTACCCTATTTGTAGCATCACGTGAATCGAAATCACTGCATACGCGATATTTGTCTCGATAATCGATTACATTTCTAAAAATAATAGCCCAGAGCAATTCAAGCCAGATTTACATAAAGATGCGTCAATTTTAAAGTCGCACGACACTTAAGCCTGTTCTATAGCGTCGCAAGCCGTAAGCAGTAAGAAATTAACCACACTCATAGTTGATTAGTTTAGTCATATTCAACTGTGCGACTTTAAAATTGACACATCGGATTAGCTGACGCAACAAACTTGCGACCTGCACAGTGCGACGTCTATGATATGATCAATATAGATTAGGCTTCCGCAAACACAATAAGTGTAATAAGCCTTAAGTCTTAAGAAATTAACCAATCATAAGTGATTATTCTTCTCATATTCAATTGTGATTGATCAATTTCTTACCTATTGTGTTTACGGGGTTACATTTGTCCGTTTTTGTTGTACGACAAACTTTTTAAGCGTGTTGATCGGCTGCAAGACAGAGATCCGAGAACATCTCTGTCCTGCAGCTAATTAACAGGCTTGAAAAGCTTTGTCGTATGATACATAAAAATCAGCCTAAAGCCTGTTTTACAATAGAGTTGCAAGCCGTAAGCCGCAAGAAATTAATCAAAGGTAAGAAATTGGCCAATCCAGAATATGAAAAAAATAATCAATTATGATTAGTTAATTTCTTATGGCTTACAGTTTGTAGAACAAGTTTAAGAAAATTCAGTTCTACTTAGCGGTATTTTTCTTTTAAAGAAACAAATTCTCCTATTGGATATCATACGCTATGTGAATCATACATTACATTTCACAACTCAGTTACGGCTATTTTTGTGCTTAGGTCCAAAGACTAGTATTCATAGTCGATTCTTATTTTAAGACTGTCTTAAATAATGTCTTAAGATGCTAATACAGCTCTGTGAATGACTGCGTTTAGCAGAAAAAGCAGTTTTGTAACTGTATAGTAAAATTCTTTAATATGATTGATTTATGCCCTTGTATAGATACTTTCTCATCGGATCTAAATACATAAACCAATCATATTAAAAAAATTTACAATGTTTGAAAAGCTACTTTTCTGCTAAACATAGCTATTTGTTTATGATATCTTAAGACTGTACTTAAGACGATTTTAAATATAAGAACCAACTGCGAATACCAATCTATAGTTTTTTAGTAGCTTTTATTTTGTAATTTTATATTGTTTGAAAGTTTCATTATTATTATATAATGCCGTTGCGCAACTTTTTTACCACATATTATATCTGCTCAACAGTGTTACATTGATAATGAAGTTTTCGTTAAGGATGTACGATCGATCACTTGCGGGGTAGGTGGTGAGGAGGGTATTATTCTACATTGATAATACCAACCTAATATATGAAAATCTTTTAATAATAAGAAAGACTAATTTACGATTTATTAAAATTAAATGATAACATTGATTGCTAACTTTTAATTACGAATTACAATATTAATATTCTATTACTAGAAAATGTAAATAATTTAATGTTCTATGTTCAATGATTATCGATAACTTGGCAAGGTTGCATTCTGAAAATGAGATTGGCATTCCTACTCGAGTGCACACTAGTAATTGACTAGTGCCATTAGTAAAGCTGGCCGCACACGATGCATGATTTTCATGCTTACTGTCTTGCAGCTGATCAATGTACGTTACTTTACTCGGTTCGCTGCATAAAAGCCATCACACGAAGATGACAACCGTGGTGGCTTTAACCTATACATTTCACATACGCATGACACCAATCAATCACGTGAGTAATTCTTAACGTTTTGATTGGCGCGTGCAAGAAAACGAGCATGAAATAATGCACCGTATTAAACCCAGAAATCAAGGATGGTAGTATATTTCGCCCAATGCACCAAGGTGTTTAGCACGCATCAGAGCAGGCACAGCAGCATGTAAGCCCATTATGCAGAAAATCGTGCATCGTGTGCGGTCAGCTTTATTGAGGGGATGAGCGGAATAAAGGCCTAATTACAAAATCTTGATATTAATAAAAATTAAAATAACTTGCTACTTTTTTATTATACACAAATGGGTACAATATCAAATGAATTTATGTAATGTCTTTAAGAAGTTATATGTTTCAATACTTCTCTATTACGATCAATATTACATGAAAAAGCTAATTGCCGGGAAAAGAGCCCAAGTAGAATTGTGCCTTTATTCCGCCCATTTACACGCACGCACGCACAGTTCAGGTTAAAATATTATTTTCATATACGTGTTTTATAGTTATAACAATAGGTTATAAGTAAACATATATGTATTCAATCATCACACATGTGTCACAGGATGAAGCAAACCGCAATCTAATGTAATGTCGGAAGTCAACAACGTTGTCAAGTTTTTCGCGTATATTTCTTTAGATGCTCAAATAGACATGCTTTCATCAGCTTTTTGCTTGTGTAAATAGCAAATAAATTACACGGTGAATAGAGTTAAAATTCTTGCAAGGATGTAAAAAAAGGTTTGTTCTAATTATTTATATATTTTTTATGTGGATCGAAGCATTTTAAAAGTAAGTAATTATGTAATATATCAATAATTCAATGCATATGTTATATGACACCATGCATAAAACTAACTTTAGCTTTTTCTTTTTTAAAAATTACACGATCAAACGGTTTGAAATTTTAATATAGTATTAGTTTCGTTTTAAATAATATTCTGTGTAATTTTTAGATAGATCGAAGTATTTTGATTTTTTGATCGTACCTCCTTAAGAGTTATAAAATAGGTCTTCAGTACTCGTAATAAATAATGAAACGCAGCTGAAGATTTCCATCAGATTCGCAGCGTATGATTTGTTTACGTATACAATAACGGCCGGCGTGAGGCGTCTCGTCGTTTGTTACGTATATAGAATGTATCTGAAATAACGCCCACTAATCATACAGTGTTATGCCTAATAAAAAACTAAGTCGAAAAGTCTTCTACTACCATTTTGCAATTTTCGCAATAATTAAATGAGATGTTAATTTCTAAAGATCGCCGAATAAACGGATAAAATCAATGTATAAGACAATTTTAAGATATCTTTCAGTGTTTTTTGTGAAATATTCTGAAGATGTTTCTTAAAGAATTCTTAAAGATATCTTAAAGTTGTCTTATACGTCGATTTTAGACATTTTGCTCATTAACTAAAAATATTGCGAAAATTGCGAAATAAGTAGAGGAGTTTCAACTCAGTTTTTTATTTATAGGAATATTACTATATGATTAGTGGACGTTATTTCGGATATACTCAGTATAATTTACTGCGCGCTTCTTGTGCATACACACATTCAAGGTTCTTCCGTCCGCGTTCTCGTCCGCGACAAACGCGCTATCATTCATTACTTATCGTTTGTACTAGGGATGTTCGATCAAAGATCGAATTTTTACCTTCGATACTCGATTTTTTAGATCAATTCTTGCGCTCCGACTAAGCCTACGAATCGATTCTTAAGACCCGAGATCGATGTTCCGTGTACAGCTCATGGTTACAGATAGGTCGCAACACTTTTTTCGATGGGTTTCGAAATGCAGCTTGCTCTCACCGACCGATTGGTTCTTACTTATCCAACCATTTATGTTCAACTACTCTACGAGCAAGACTGAGTTCCAAAACACATTAAGAAGTACATTGTACTCTCTGTTACAAGTGTTGCAACCTTTCTGTAATCGGCTGTGTGCATTGGAATTGGTTTTTTTTTTTTACAAAGAGGCCTATAGTATGCAATTTGCAATTACCTTTTAATAGATCAATTTTTGCCGAATCCATTCTTTGATATTCAATCTTTTGGTTGAATCGATACTTGCAATTGTGATTTAGGTCGATTAAAAAAATCGATTCCTTTGCCGAGATCCCTAGTTTATACTGGTTACTTTATTTTGTTGTTGTACATTTACGGAAAGACATTATAAAGACCACCACACACTTTTTGTAACCGTAAGGCCGGTATTCGTAATCGGTTCTTATTTTAATTAAGTAATGTTAAGATACTAATATTTGTAGGTTTCTGATTGGTTCACGATATCTTAAGACTGTACTTGAGACAATTTTAAATATAAGAACCGATTATGAATACCGGCCGACTCACGTAAAAATTAGCCAATCACAGTCAAGAATTATCAAAAATATTCACCTTTGGTTGGCTAATTTGTACGCTACATATTACTGTTATTGTTATGGAAAATATGAATATGCGCCCTTACGAATCGAGAAACCTCTCTTTACTTAATTGATTATCTACAGCTCAGTTTGCCTACATTACTGCACCGTTTGCCTATATTACACTTGCCGACAGTTTGTTTGCTCACAAAAATTATTGCCTCGATTGCCTACATGCACTATTGCGCACAAATACAAAATTAAAAGAAAAAGATATGTTTACACACATATCACAATTGCGCACAAATTGTATTGTATATATAATATTATTGCATTGAGAGAGAGAGAGAGAGAGAGAGAAAACGAATAGTTCTGAGAACTATAAATTTGGCAACTTTTGCAATTGAAGTACTTGTAATTAGTTTTACAAAATAATAAAAACTAAAGTAGTGCTGAATGTTATAAAAATATAGCCATGGTAACAAATTGTATGCACTATTAATTGGTAGTGAAATAATGACTCAATTACATTGAGTAGTTCCTTGGACTTTATGCAAATAGATATAACAATTACATTTTTCTAGTTTAGACAAAAACTTTTTTTTAATGAAGCACTCTATAATATGTAACTAATTAATCATTGTTGAGGTAATTTTAAGAAATACATTAAAAACATTTTCTCTAAAGTCGCTCAGTACGAGCAGTACATTATTATCAGAGGAACATAGCGGAGTTCAGTTTTTCCCAAGAAGAAAAATACTCAGCTTACAATAAAAGGCGCAACGTTGATTTCGAACTTGGAAAACAAAAATAAATAAGAAATGTATACATAAATTTGTAACTACGCATTATAGAGGTTTAATAAGAACAATAAGTAAATTAAGTGAACTAAAAAAGTATAGTAATATTAATCATTTGTAATTGATTATATGGTTAATGTTATTGCATTTTTTTAGTTCATTTAATCTAGTATTCTTATTAAAATTTAATAATATGTAAGGCGCGCGTTATTTTACCACAAAATAGTTACTAATACGACTTTTTTCTCTCAGTGTGCCCATAGATTAGTTGCCTACAAGCACTTTTACGCACAAATAAAAATTTCAGAGACAAATTTACATTTGCTTACACGTATTATTGCCTACAGATCACAAAACTGCTAATTTTTACGAAACATTTTATGGTTATCGTTATGGAAAGTGTATGCGGCCGTCTTCACGAACTTGTTCGGACGAATCACTTCACGGCGCGACAGAGAAGCGTTAGGGGCTGCGCACATTGAACAATTAGGAACAACGAATAGGAACAGGAACAGCGAATAAAAATTTCAGCTAATCAGAATGCACTACAGAATACACAGTTTCTGATAGGTTGAAATTCTTATTCCCTGTTCCTGTTTCTACTCTCTGTTCCTATACCTTCATTGTGCGCAGACCCTTAGGGCACAGACATACGAAGCTATTTATATGTGTAACTGTATAAGGGTGTTGTCGCATGACAGTCGGAATTTCGAAAAACGGGATCTCGAAAAAGTAATAGAGTGGGGATCCATTAATCAGAATTATTATAGGATTACTGTTCGTCTGCACATATACGTTAAATACAAGATTATTTGATTTCCGTATAGAAATTGAATTTCTATATGTACAAAAAGAAATTCATTATTGATAAATAATTGTTCGTTAAGTATTTATTAATATATATAAGTATTCATTTGTCCACGATATAAATATAACCATTTATATTCAGGATAAAATTGCGTGCTTGCCGGTCCGAAATTTTTGTGACTGGGTTCCTCATGAACCAATATTTCCGAAATTGTGAAAAATCAGAAAATTTATTTTAAATATTTTATGAAAAAAGATAATTATTATATAGTAGAAGAATCCGTAAGAAAATAAAATTTCGATATATTTTTTATTATAATAAAAGACGACGAAAAAATCTTTTAAATTAAAAGACGGTTTAAGATTAGAATAACCGTTTTCCGAAAAAGTCGCTCCATGGGGAACATAGCCACAAAAATTTCGGACCGACAAGCATGCAATTTTATTCCCAACGATATAAATAGTTATACAATATTTATATGCTGGAAAAATGAATACTTTTATATTAATGAATACTTATCGAACAATTAATTATTAATAATGAATTTCTTTTTATATGTATAGAAAATCAATTTCGATAATCTTATATTTAACGTACATATGTATTATATGTGCAGATGATGCAAACGAACAGTAATGCATCCCAATAATTCTGATTGGTTGATTCCTACTCTATTACTCTTCCGAAATTCCGTTTTCCGAAATTCCGACCGTCATAGGACAGTACCCTATAATGCCCGTATTCATAGTTAGATCTTGTATTTAAGGCTTCCTTAAATTTATCTTTAGATGCTCAGCCAATGAAATAATTCATAGAGCATCTGAAGAAAAATTTAAGGAAGCCTTAAATATAAGGCTCGACTATAAATACGGGCATAAGACGATAAGACGTGTCGACGCATTTCCACACAAGCGCTGATTCGTGTGAACACATGACGAAATGTGTTTGTGTATAATCATTCTTAATTTTAAATATTTAACTATACGGGAATCAAATAAGAAACGAAATTATATGACTTAACTATTAGGAAGGTTCAAACATATTTACATAATAAAGGATAACGTATTTCGTTTTAACCTTCCCAAATAAGTTTTCTGTATCTTCAATATAATCGATACGTTGTATTTAGTAATACATGTACCGTGATACTGTGTGAATATAATGGCAACTCCAGAAGAATCAGATAATTTGGTGTGGGTACATTTTAATAAATTAAACAAATTTATACAGTGCAAATTGTGTCCGGAAATTTATACAATTTATGGAACTAGTATCACTAGACGTACAATAATGTGTATGAAAGGACATTTATACCATTGTCATAAAATATATAATGAAGAAGATTTCTTAAAATGGAAAACCGACGATAATTTGATATGGCGATATTTCGACAAAATAAACTTATACGTGGAAAAATGTAAATTTTGTGGCATTTTGTTTTTCGAAGCATATATACCAAATTTAAGAAAGCATCTAACGAAATATCATCAGGAAATAATAGCCTAGGTACGAATATAAATAATTGTGAATCATTCGCTCTCGCAAAATTACAAATTCAATAAGGAAGGACTTAATGCAACATGCACATTTTGCAAATTTAATATTGAAATATTGTACGAAATAGATATTTTAAGGTCTCACTTGGCTAATTGTCACGTATGTAATAGAAGTAAACACGCAAAATTTCAAAAAGATATCAAAGATAATAATGTGGATAAAATGATACAACAATCGGTAGCTAAAGAAAATGTGGGTACAAGTTCTTATTGTAACAGTACATATTAGTAAACTTTTGGACATCAAAATAGTCAATAGAGGTGTTACAAATATAAATGTGTTTCATTTTTTCAAATTATTAACGTATTCAGATAAGGAACAATTAGCACAAAAAAATTGAATATTGAATATTTAAATATAATGGCTATATAAATTTGAATCAAATAAGTTATTTATGTAGAGGAGACCGGGGACAAAAGTAACACTTTTTATCTATGTACTAGTTATCACTTCCTTTTTAGAGGTATGAAAAAGTCATTCATGTCTTAAAAAACTCTCATTATTACTCTATTATTGCATCTGTGTTTAAGCCCCAAGTGATACATATTTTAAGAGATATATTGGTTTTTTGCAACTACGCCAATTGTTACTTTTATCCTGGGGGTCTAGGACGAAAGTAACATACTGTAGGGATGAAAGTAACACTTCTTATTTTCGAGAAAATACGTTAAAAATATATTTTTTACATAAGATAAAAGATACTTTTTTTATGTAAGATAATTGTTATAACAAAATAATTTTTATATAACTTGAAAAACATAAATTATCTTCAGTAGGCAACAAAATAATTATAATAGAATCTCAAACAATTATCATTAATATCATAAATAGCTTTGTACTATTTTAATAATCATTTGCCTACGTATATAAAGAAAAAGATGTCGACTCTTACTCTGAATCACAATTATGACACATGTAATTAAAATTACCTTTGGTACATTTATAATGGGTTCATGCATTCTATGCACTGAATCCACTTCTCTCCAGGATGGCTTTTAAGGAAAGAATTCAAACAAGCCAAGCATAACCAGTCGTTTTTGTTTGAAGGGTTATTGCTTTCTATTTTCTTTATCTTTCTCTATCGTTTCATTGTTTCCTTGCGCTTACCTTTTCCTTTAATAACATGATATTTTCGTCCATAGAGTGTCGTGTTACTTTCCCTGGACACAGTTTTAACATAAAAGCATTATAACCTAAATACTATGCAAGACTTGTCGAAATCTATTACAAGAACTTATAAACACATTTCACAAGAATGCACCAGCAAATAATTACATTGATATATACACTTTAACTACACATAAACACAAAAAATCCAAAACGGGAAATACTTACGTGAATGATGCAAATACATAAATTCTGTTCCTCCATGCAAAAGTGGCGCGATTTTTCTATGATAACTAGTTGAGGGGAAAGGAGATAGGAGCGCTAGTTTTTGACTATATAATACAAATGAATTAACACGTTGTGTAAGCCAGCAAGGGACTTGTTATTTTCATGACACTGTTACTATTGTTCCCGGTCTCCCCTGCATTTCTTTTAATGTTATTATTAATGTCATTAAGATTAGATTTCGAAATTTAAAAAATATATATCAAGAGAGATTTGCAAATAATAACGAAAACAGATTAATGCGACAGGGGAGGGAAGGTTCTTACAAGGGAGAATCATACTAGGTGATAAATTCTGATTTTAATGAAACTTTGTATACATATAGGTTATATAAAAAGATGAATTTAGAAAATGTCCGTTGCGACAGAAAAACGGTTTGAAAAAGTGAAATCATCCCTTACGTTGTAAAGCGGTTTTCAGATTTTTTCTGTTATATCTCGAAAACTATTCGTGATATCAAAAATGTTTTATATAAAAGTTTTACAACAAAATTATCTCTATTCACTTAGTTCAGTAATATTTAGTTCAATAAACAATTTTTTTTAATTAAAAAAAAATTTTTATTTTTTAAAAATATTATTGACGTGGATAAACAGAGATAATTTTATTATAAAAGTTTTGTACAAAACATTTTTTGATGTCTCTAATAGTTTTAAGATATAACAGGAAAAGCTGAAACCTAAATACGTTATGTATAAGGGGCGATTTCACCCTTTCAAACCATTTTTTTGTCGCAACTAATATTTCCTAACTTCATTTTTTATGTAATCTATATACAAAGTTTCATTAAAATCAGAATTTAACAATGTGGTTCTCCTGTCAACTGAAGAAGCGGATATAGATTCATATTATAATCGAATATGGTAAATTATAGGAAATCAAAAACGGAACAGAAGTAAATGTTACACATATTGTATATGTGTTATCTTTTCGAGTTATTAATGTGTTCTATTAAGTACGTTTAACATAATAAAGTTTAATATTTATATAGTTTTAAAAAACATTTTTAAATTTAAGTTAAATATTTAACTAATGTATCTATATGTTATTAACATTATTAATATTCAAAATAAATAATATTATATAAACAAATCTATATTAAGTTTTCAAGATAACAATATGGACGAAATAAAGTAACGACTTTTTACTGAAGGAAACGCAAGTAGCACAATTTATTATTATCACGATACTGTTTGGTTAACTCTTTGAAATCGAGAAAATCAACAGAGGTAAATATTGCAAATATTAACGCATATTATTTTTTTTAGAAACTACTATATTCTGTTACGTATAATTAACGTAACAAAATTGAATATTTGATATTTGAAAATATAGATATTATAAGTTTGATTCATATATTTAACTTATGTATATATTCTCCTAATGTTATTTTTAATCAAGTTAAATTGTATTATATATATATATATGTATATATATA
>NW_017300047.1:232342-272112 GCF_001594075.2 Trachymyrmex cornetzi | reverse complement strand
ATATATAAATAAGATACTCTTAATAAATAATTACCGAGTAATTAACTGGCTTTGCACTATAACGTATAGCAATTTTACGATTAAATTGTCCACTTGCTTGTGAACATATATATATATATATATATATATATACATATACAGAATATATGTATCTATGTATATAGTATATGTATATTACATTAATTGCTTCAATAATTACTTATTAATTAATCTAGTATTGCTAGGTACTTGAATTTTCTTTATGTCAATATAACAATTTATTTGTATATCCTATATAAAGTCTTACATATGTAAATGTCAGTTATAATTTGTATAAGAATTATATCCGGATACCGATGAATAACTGTCGTTATTTAATTATTGTCCACTTATTGTTAGTCAAATTCAGGATCAAATTTGAAGAATTCGGATCAGTATTCTAACATTAATATCCGGATTATATTTATAATTCTAAAAAATCTGTATGTAACGTCAATTTTACTTAAAATTAATTATTATATAAAATTAATTACAGAGTTTTTAGAAATAATCTTTAACTATGCTAAAATTGATTGTAACAGAATTATTTAAAATTATAATTAAAACATGCTTATTATATTTGTAGTAGTTTCAATATTGATATAATTTAAGTAGATCGTAATATAATTATTAAGAGAAGACACATTTTTATTAAAAAGACGATATTTTAGAGGCATTTTGTTTATTTAATTTGTAATTAATTTGTAATCTATGACATCCTCCTTCTCTTCCTATTGCTCGTCCTATTGCTCGTGGCTGAGCGTGACGACTTCTCTCATATACCTGTGCCTGTGGTGCGCACGCTGGTTGTACACAGTCATATGGGACCTACAGTTTAACGTCGATTCCAAACGACGATTTATAAGAGAAGTGCTCTTGGCAAGGATACTCTCGGTGGTTTGCCATTGCCTTCCGAGAGGAGCTACGAGCATTCGAAAACATTTTTCGGTTCTGCTTGGGATCGAAACCCGGGATCTCTGGCATAGCAGTCTCGTGCACTGCCTGCTACGCCACGCTCGCACTCAATCTATGATGTATAATATAGCAAGCTATAATATAATACAATTTATTTATTTTCCTTTTTTTATCAAAGTCTATTAGCATTAAACGTTTTCAAGAAAACTAATCTTTTTTAGTCCAACTATATTTTATGGATTATGAGAAATCTCAATATTTAGGACCGTTTTTATGTTTGCAATTGCGCTATTATTTACATTCTTCAATATGACATTGAAAGACTCAATTTACAAATTAGTATTCGATATTCTTCATTGTAATTGCTCTAGAAATGAAACCAATAACATTTAATTCAATTTTATATAACTTTAATAATAATAATTAATACGTTGAATGAAATTATTATATAGAATCAATATGTTATTAAAAATAATTTAATTATTGCAAAAAAAGCATCACGAAATAATTTATAATATATATTGCTCTGTTACATGGACTACATAATTACTTTTCTTTTGTATCATTATCATTACGAATCCTTAGAAATAATTTATATAATATGATTGTGAACTCTCTTCTCTTTTAATGTTTATATGGTTTAGAAATAACAGAATACAATTGAAATAAAACACGAACAGCAATTTCATCTGCTTTTAATGTCATTCCTGATCACTTAAAAATATGAAATTCAAACAGTGATCCATTTGTCCGCTTATAATATTTTAGAATAAAGAACTTTTTCACATTAAATTTCTGTAAAACAAATAGAAAGCTACACAGAATTTTATTATGCCTCCAACCTCTTCAACAGATTCGAATAATTCCTGTCCTTGACTTTAGCCTTTTTTTTTACTGAAACATGTATTGTTTATCTTATAGCGTTTTTTATTGGCAGAACTGGTGCACATTTAAAGCCGTTGTACACAAATCGATGTAAAGATGTATATAAAAATACGATGTAAGGTGTAAAGTAGGATGTAAAAATGTAATAAAAAAAGAACACATAAACTAGTTAAACTGCGAAATCCTCAATACATTTTATTGTACTACTTGATATGTACTACATACGTTTTGCGCAGAATAAGTGCAGTCGGTTACAGAAAGATAATTGGAACACTTTTTTTCGTTGAGTTTCGGAATGCAGCTTGCTCACCGAGCGATTGGTTCTTAGGGCTTCAGCACAAAGATGATCGTAACTGAGTCGTAAAACGTGAATCGTAACGTGAGTCGTAATCGTGAGTCAACGCACAACGTTTTGGTCAAGTACAACTTGCGTTCTACAATTCAGCTACGGTCGCTTTGTGCTTAGGCTCTTCTTCTATAGTTCTTACCTATTCAACCATTTACGTTCAACTACTCTACGAGCAAGGCTGAATTCCGAAACACATCGAAAAAAAAATGTTGCAACGTTTAAATTCTGTGACCGACTGTATGTATAGGAATCGTTTTTTTTTTTTTACGAAGAGCCGTATAGTATACAATTTGCAATTAGCCTCGATTTTTTATTAGATCAATCTTTGCCGAATCGATTCTTTGACATTCAATCTTGTGGCGAATTGATACATGGAATTGGGATTTCCAAGTCGATTCAAAAAATCGATTTTTTTTGCCGAGATCGAGCATCCCTAGTTCGCACGACGTAGCTCAAGCTGGCGAGTAAAATCTCTTTGTGCGATTATCCTTCGGAACGGGATTGCGACTATCGCAAGATTCGCGAGTTTCACCAACGCGATGGCTTTATACGGATTTAGACGATTAGAAATTGCTGATAGTGCCTTATAGATGGTTCATAAGAGTCCAAGCAGAAGAAAAAGTTATTATAACACCAAAATGGTGTCACAGTGATTCCAAAATCGATTATTACGAGTCACTTTTCGATTATTCACGTGTTTTTTTAACGTCAATTTGACTTATTGGTCTGGAAATATCGTCATCAAATATATGTACCTTTAGCGTTACTGAAGGAATAATTTTTACTACCTTACTTTTAAAAAAATCTTTAAAGCGTCGAACGTATTAGATCCATTCTACAATTATGTACGTGTCATTGTAAGTAATTGTAATTGTAAGATTATAATTAAGTCCATTCTACAATTGCATAAGCGTAATTGTAAGCATTGATGGATCCACGGGGGAAGCTATGGATGTCATAGCTTTTCCTTTTTTAAAAATATTTATAGCAAAATCCAAAATGTTATATGTATATAATTTTAGTATTTCTGAAATATCTAATCATGATTTTTATAAAAATATTTTTTTTTTTAAGAAATATTCCTAAATATAAAAACATTCATTATTATGTATTATTCTTTTTTTAATTGTATTAATATAATTTTAAATAAAATGTATAGATTATACGTTTAAATAATAATTTTGCAATATAATAATTTAAATAATAGCTTCCATCTTTATGTTTAACCTTAAAAAATTTTGTTTGTGGCGATTGACAAATCCATTTTGTTAGCGGCGATCCTCCAATGATTGTACCTAAGTTGTAGAGTAGTAAGAATTTACTATTCTTCTCAAATTAACTGTGATTAATTAATTCTTACAACTACAATCACTTATAAATATGCAACTGTAGAATGTACTTAATGAGAATTAATTAATCATAATCGAATATTTTCGTTATATTCGATTATGATTGATAAATTTTTACAGCCACAATCACAACTATATTTACGCAATTGTAGAATGGGCTTTACGTTCTCATATCGGTTCGAATGCTGGATAGAAAAGAGGGAAAAGAAGCGGCTTCGTCACTTCGTGTGAATAATTAACTCGTAAATGTATGCATTAAAGCGACAGTGTTGTTTGTCGAAACAAATTCGTGCGGTTGGACGTGAAAACCGAGCCAACGTGGCACAGGTTATAAATTATACCGTTTCACTTTGATATTTACGCGCGATAATTGTTTCTTTAATGATGATTGGATATGTTTCGCGCGCACGAAGCTTTTTTGTCAGGTTCATCGATTGAATTTAATTTGCCGAGTACCAGTGAATGGAGAGAATGCAGAGTAATATCACATGTTCATTTCAGTGTTTCGAGGAAAAGCTTCAACACACCGTTAATCATACCGTTTATTAATAATGCACAAATTACGTGGGATTTATTTGTGATATGTATCACGTCCCAATTTCGCTTGCACGTTTTGTCGCGTCTTTTAACAAGTCATTAATTTGATTTTATCTGTCTGTTGCCTCGCTTGACGAGTTGCGCGATGCGGAGTGAAGTTAGCAACATGGTTTACGAATTTTTTGGTTATTAACGTAATGTCGCGCGCATGAAGCGGCACGGCTCCGAATTACGTGGCGTCGTGACGAACGATAAGTACGGGTCGTAATAAACTCCTGTGTTTTAAACTCTGTGCGGTCTTTCTTCTCTCGCGTTACCGTCTTCCGTCGTAAAGTGATAAAGTGCACGTCGCGTACGATTAATGTCGAGAGTACCGTACAAAGTACGCGATCGTCGTACAGTGCTGATTAGCGCGAGCGTGCGTAATTAACCCTATTTTCGCGAGTGTTATGTGACTACTGAGTAGAAGCAACAACGGGGGAATCTAACCTGTGGGAAGGAGGAGGCCTGAAAGCCATCGGGTGACGGCGGAGTAACTTTGGAGTAAGTATTTTATTATGCATTCATTATCTGTCATTCAAGTAATAGCTGTACCATTTATATAATATTATAGATGTATTATTCATTTCTTCTCGGTTATATGAATAATCTAAGGGTGAGTTCAGGGAAATGTTATTATCGCTATTTATGTCAGTCTATTTTCATCGTTTATTAGAAGTAAAACAAGGATAAAACGACACAAATAATGCTAACAGCGTCTCCCCGAACGCACTTAAAAAGTTGTAGAGAAAAACCTTGTATCTATAAAATTTCAAAGGTATAAAATATATTTTAGAAAATATTTTTTTGTGTAGGAGATTATACAATTATGCTGTAAATTATATTATATACGAATAAGATTTGATAGACGCAATATATATAATTATTTTTTGAGATATCTGTGTATTTATTTTTAAATAATAAAATATTTCTTTGAAAATTATATAATTATTTTGTTAAATATTTTTTATAAGATACAAATAAGATTTGACAGACACAATATTACAATTATTTTTTAAATATTTGAATATTAGTTTTGTGATAATCGAATATTTTTTTTGAAATTATGCGTAATGATCTAAATGTCTATTTAATTAAATATCTATTTGCAAAGTATGAATAAGATTACGCAATATGTACATAATTATTATTTTAGATATTTAATATTAACTTTGAAATCATTGAGATTGACATAATTAAAATTGAATATTTATTTAAAAATTAATTAATAACATAATTAAATGTAAAGCTCTAATGAATGTAAAATTCAAACATATTAAGATACAAGGCTATTCAAGCATAATTAGTGATTGGCTTGAATAGCCGTGTATTTTAATATATTTGAATTAAAAAAATTAATGTTGAAATAATCAAGTACTTTTTTTGAAAATTGTGTTACTTATTGATATTTATTTGCGAGAAATGGGAATAAGATATATGTAGAATGTAATAATTTTTTTGATATTTAAATATCAATTTCTTTGGATATTGTTATAATCTAAATTTTATATTTGTATGTTACAGATCGACGAAGTTACAATATTACTGTTACAATTTCGCTGCTGCGCATCGCATATGTGAGTTATATTATATTATCTTCTGTTTTAAATTATATAATTCAAAGTTTACCATCAAAGTTAATTAAAGAGAAGTGATAGGAATAATTGTATGATATACTTAAGTTAAATCTGCTTTAAAAGATATGGTAAGTCTAGAGAATAACGAGAAATAGTAAAGGATAATATCTTTATGATATATATGTATATGCATAGAGTATGCAGAATATTTTATGATAATATATATATCAATATTCCCTTACCGTTTAATAACTTTATTTTGGATATTTGACAATGCTTAAAAGTCTCTATAAGATTTAGATCGCGAAAATTCTGGACGGAAGAATAGATCGTTTTATGACTGTAAGAAGTACGACAATGACATCAAGGCGTCCCAGCGTCTTTTTGCTTGTTCCGTTCTCGTAGTTTTTTTCTTTCAATCTCTTACTCGCCGTCACAAGTAGTTTTGTTCCTTTTAGCTCCTTCGACTATCGGTGGTGTATTCATCTTCCAACGCGGTCCTTTCTATTCTTTTTTTTCTATTTCGCTGCTTTAGATATGTTAATCACACCGACCTCGCCATTATTCTCGCCAGAATTAAGATCGCTGATGGCTCTATGTATTTCAACTATATAAAACTCTCATATAATCTTGGTCCTTTTTGCCGATTATTTAATGTATGTAAGAAATATGCAAGGAAGCGCGTTAATAATTTTTAACATTCATTACAGTCTTAATATTTTAGTTATTTTGAGATATATACTTATTATGCAAATAAACATTGGACTTTTAATTTGATTAATGACGAATGTGTGTGTGATATCAATGCGATATACATACATGGATTTATTTTCTGTTTTTATTACTTTTCACTTTTTATTGTTGCAATTAATTAATTATACTATGTTTACATTATCATTTATTATCCATCATATGTTACAAATATTTACGAACTCGTATGCACAAGAAAAAATATACATACCCCCAAGTGGGAATTTATACAGAAAAACGGTATTGAATCCTGGCGAGGTACCGAATCTGTACCGAAAAATGAGTTTCATATTTTAGTACTGAATCAGTACCATAAAACTAATGATACGATACTAGCCCAATCTATGAATCAGTATTGAATAGTAATACTGATCCAGTACATTGCCAGTAGATTTTCGATATCGTGTGTGTACTGAAGTTGCTAAAACCAGTGTGTCGGGGGCCAGTATGAAAATTGTATACCGCCAGTATATTTGCAGTATCAGGTCTGTATTGCAATTAGTAAAAGGAATATGTCAAGCATCAGTACTGAGCCAGCATACTGTCGGTAGATTATCGGTATCATGTCTGTACTAAAATTGGGAAAGGATTATGACGGGCGACAGTACTCATCCAGTACTGAGCCAGCATACACACACACACTGTCGGTAGATTATCTTCAAAACAAGTACAGTTGTTTCAGCGCATATGTAAATGAATTCACATAAAATTAATTTCCGAAAAGATTCATAGGCGGCTGATTTTCGCGTGTTTGAAAAACGTCCAGACATGATATAAAAGGACTACAAAATGCGAGCATCGTCACTTCTGCCTTCTCCATCTGGAGTTAAAGCTGAAGTTGTAACCTTTTTTGAATTGGCTATACGATTTTTGCGGTATAGAGAATTGGTACAGACTTTTTATACAATATTAGTACTGTTATACTATTAAAAATTGGTATTAATATTTGGTACTGTTGCAATATTATGAATCAATAACGATTTTTGTTACAGTATTATTTCTGTTACGGTACTAAAAATCAATATCGATACTAGGTACAATATATGTACTAATTCTGGGTTCTGTTACAATATTGTAATCCCGTACTGTAATAGTACTCTAATACTGTACTATAATAGTACTGTATTCCAAACCTTGACCCATTGCTATCATCCCAGTGTTTTACCAGTACTATACCAGTACTGGTATTCAGTATTGCGTCGGTGCTAAATACTGAAAAATAGTACTGGATCAGTACCTTGCCGGTATTCAATTCCCACTTGGGTACATATTACGCGAGATTACTGAGTTTTTTATAATAATTTAAATTGTAAAAAAAAACAGGATAATATTTGACAATTTAAATTATTATAAAAGACTCAGCAATTGCGTAATATACGTATATTTTTTCTTGTGTATACAAGTTTGTAAATATTTGTAACATATATGATGGATAATAAATGATAATGTAAACAGCATAATTTTAATTAATTGCAACAATAAAAAGTGAAAAGTTATAAAAAAAGAAAATAAATCCATGTCTCCTTAAAATATTATAAAGTTAATTTTTTTAAATTGATAGTAAAATTGTACCTCGCAATTTTGAAGACGTAATATTAATATGATATAATTTAATCTACTTAATTCTTAACAATTATCCAATTTGCTTAATTAAACGAGACTTACGAAACTTTCGTAGTTTCCAGGCACATGAGACGCAGAAATATGACTATAAATTAATAATCCCCCTATTCCTTATAAGAAATTCATATTCTTTAGAAATATATTATTTTCAGAGTCATATTTATACTTAACGTTATATACGATGGATTTAATAATATTTTATGTCTATTAAAAAAAATAAACGGCTATCTCATTTTGCGGAAAACGCTGGTTTGACAGTTAAATTTCTCGGTCTGGTTTCTCTAATCTTCCCATCCTCATCTACGTAATGCATGCCTCATCTACGTAATCACGGGGAGAAATAATGCGACCGCATAAGTACACGTCTGAATCATTATATTCTTCTTTTCCGCGTCATCGTCTCCCGCAGTCTTAATGGTTATCCACTTAGCATTACGTGTGCTTCTGTCGAGTTGGAATTTCGCAGCGTGAATCCGGGGAATTTGGAGAAACACGAAGTAGAATAGGTCGGCGTCTAGAAGGGCGACGACAACGTTGTCGAGGACCTCTTCCGCTCTTTCTTTTCCGTCCCCTTGCACCCTTCCCTCTCCTCTTTCCGCCTTTCCTACCATTTTCTTTCAGTCCGTTTCCTTTCCAGTCTCTTTCACCTCCGATTCTCTTTGTCTTTCATTTTTCGTCACCGGGGCTACTTGTTCACCTCGCGATGGTTCGTAACGGATAATAAGCTCTTCTCGGGGGTCGTCTGACTTTCCGCGGGCGTGCCTGTAGCAGAAATAAGACACGACTTCTTCGTACTGTGAGGCAATTGCTTTTACTTCTAGCCTCCCACGAGAATTCCGCGAGTCTCTCTGTGACTCTTTGCCAGCCTGTGTGAGCGAGCTCAAGCGACATATATTCGTCTTGCATGTATGTACATATAGCCACAAACTTACAACTGCCGTGTAGATGTAATAAGCACAGTAAATGAAATCCCATAATCGAAAAGTTAGATTTGAAATATAAAAATGTGGATTTCCTATAGGATTTTTACTTATAGACTGATGTTTGTTACAATTGTTTTATACTTAAGTTAATGCAAAACTTTCGATACCGTAAAATATATCTAGAATTTCTCAATTTTATAAAAGAGTTATATCTTCAAAAAACTAATTATAGTTTAAAAGCGAATAGAATTGTAGGTAATTATAGAATGGCAAACTTTTCTTTCCTGTTAAATTAACTTCACATGTCCGAAAGCACAAAAACGATTTTTTAATAAAAACGTTTATTTTTTTGCATAATCCTAAAATTTAATTTTCTACACAGTTTTTTCTAAAATATTCGTATTTAGAAATTTTAGTTAAATACACAACATATTTAACAATAATGTTGATTGGTCATGAAAATTAATTATGTAGGACGCTCAAACTGGTTAGAATATTTTTGTAGGATTTTCATCAACTCTGAAGCGTTTTACATGGTTATTCTGATGGCCCAGCAAAATTATTTTCAGATCTATGTACGTCCAACTAAATTTTTAAATACTTTAGCAAATCTGTTCTTTCCGTGTAATTATCCATTTGTATTATTTTTTGTCTATGTAAATGATTACGTTGCATGTGATTTCCCTATTCAAGATACTCCACGCGATTTCTCATTTATATGATTATAGCTTCTACAAACCCAGGGGCCGCGTTATCTCTGACAAAAGGAAACCATCTCGGTATCAACAGTCTTGAAATTGCGTCTTACATGAGTTTGGTCGTTTTTCGAGCCGTTTCACAATCAGATTCACACAGCAACTCAGTTCTAGCTGCCTTACATGACAACGTTACACGACAATTTTACGGCAATACTCTGTACAGTCTCTAAGGACACGGTCGCGGCATCCGTATGAACTTTGAACTTCCTTTAGTGCAACGACGCCTGGGCATAACCCTGGGATCGATCGTCGAAAGAACGCCGACCCAATTCGCTTCCCGACGCTCCCTTATAACGAAAGCAGCTACCGGACGTCGTCTTGGGAAATGGGCCTCTTCGCGAGAAGAGATACTTTTGCGGTCGATTCTTATTCCGGCATGAACAGATATAGGGTTGGATACCTGATGCGGTATTGTATTTTCTTTTCTTCCCGATTTTTTCGATGGTTTTCGTTAAAAAAATCCATTATACTGTGAGAAAGGGTTATATTTATATCTATGGAAGTCGTACTATAGTGGAGTAATAAGACGCTTATCATTCAAGATGCTTCAAAGAAAGCAATAATAGAAGCGAGCTGTGCGCGACTGATGTTTGTGATTTTTATAATAATTCATATTGAATTTATAGTGAAATGTATAAAATTGAATTCATGATGAAATGTATAAAATCGATAGTTGTCACGTAGATTTGCAAAAACTCAAAGTTGAAATTATTAAAATATGATGAAAGTAAAAAAAAACTTGAATATTGAATTTTGCAATAAAAACAAGGCAATAGATATAGAATTTTACAATTTTAATAATTGATTATTAATTGAATAATTATTAATAACTATTGATTTTACATTTTATTTTTTATGAGTTTGTAAATTTTAGATTATAAATATTTAATTTTTTTATTTGTATATATATATATATATATTACGATACTTTAGGAAATATTACAGGAAAAGGAAAAACGATGAAGATCACGATTTTTCTACCATGGAATAAAATCATTACTGCCTCTTATATATAAGATATTTATGTACTTAGATATATAGTATATGTTACTCGGCCCTGAATCGCGCATGTTCCTTTCAGAAGAACATGACGATAACCAACATTTGGCTGGTTGAATATTTTCGTCACGTACATCGCGAATAACACGTCCGACACCGTCCAAGAAATGAAAACCATAAATTTCCGGAATCTCCATTTTTAGCGCAGCGCTATGTAGATGGTGGCTTCGTCAAAATCGAATCAGCTGTCCGATCTTGCACCGCGTGCTGCATATGATGATGCTCCGCGATCATTGCACAATAATCTTTCATTGTAGATATATATTCTGGATTCGCCTACTTGCAAGGTTCTTTAAATGTAAATTCAACGAATTTTCAGTTTTACTAATTTTATCAATTTTATGAATATATAGGGTATTCCGAAATTCGAGGACAATATTATTACAGCGTGAAATTTCATGAAAAATTAAGTCGAAAAGTCCTCTACTATTTTGCAATTTTCGCAATTTTCGTAATTTTCTAATTAGTAAAAGCAGTATCTACTGAAAAGTTAATAAAAAGTTCTGAAAAAATTCTTAGAGCTCTATGAGAAGAAAATAAATAATTTTTCTCTTGCGTTTTTCTGTAAAGTTGATAATACTTGAATAAAAAATGATTGAAAACCAATATTCGGCGATATTTAATAATTAATACTTGTCAACTATTTCAAAAATTGCAAAATGATAGAGGACTTTCGATTTAATTTTTCACGCTGTAATAATATATTGTTCTCGAATTTCAGGATACCCTGTATAGATAATGCCGATATATCGTATAACAGTAGACTATATAATATTTAGATTTGTATTTATGTTTTATTATTGCAAAAAATAATTGTATTATGGTCCAGTTTCATTATACTATTATAATAGTATAATTATTATTACTTATAATTGTTATTAAGGCCCAGTTTAAAAATTTACGATAACTCTTAACCGCGCGCGAGGTTTATTTATTCCTTATCTCGTTCCAATTCTATTATACAATTTTGAATTAAAAATTAACCGTGAATTGTGAAACTGGACCATAATACAATTATTTTTTGCAATAATAAAACATAAATACAAATCTAAATATTATATAGTCTACTGTTATACGATATATCGGCATTATCTATACAGGGTATCCTGAAATTCGAGAACAATATATTATTACAGCGTGAAAAATTAAATCGAAAGTCCTCTATCATTTTGCAATTTTTGAAATAGTTGACAAGTATTAATTATTAAATATCGCCGAATATTGGTTTTCAATCATTTTTTATTCAAGTATTATCAACTTTACAGAAAAACGGCAAGAGAAAAATTATTTATTTTCTTCTCATAGAGCTCTATGTATATCTATATCTATATATAGATATACATTTTTTACGTTTTTTAATGTATAGCATAAATATACATATAGATAAATAAATCGAGCGGAAACAGATTAATAGTCGATTAACAAAATTTTACGCATTCATTATACCTATCTTAGAGACAAAAGTTACGGAATTGTAATAATTGATCTTTTCCGTTAAATAATAATATTTAGGAAATGTTGCCCCAGAGAATAGATTCAAAAAGAGAAGAATTGATCGTTAATTTGCAACCAAATTATTTATTGTATATTATCGCGCGTCTCATAATTTGAAGTAAATTAGGTTGTTGGTAAATAGGATTCAATTTTGCACATTGACGTATAGTAAATTTCTAATCGACGTCTCTCAACGTTTCAACGACGTGTTCACGAGCTAATAAAGTAGTGGCGCGTTGTTCATAAATGTGCGCGATAAACATGTATGCCAAGTTGAATACTCTGGATTTTAGCATCGAGTCGTGGCAATTTACTAGGCTATACCGTCGCAGTGTATCAGGGAAAATGTGGAAATAGGGTGATACGAGGATTAGCGGTGATGAGGTTCGGTCGCATGATAATTTATTACCTTGCAAATGCGTGCTTATATAACATTGACACATATTAGCCCATATTATAATTTAAAAATTGAGTGGTCATAAAGCAAAATTTACATTTAACTATCGATGTGCCATTAATGACATATATGCGCGTGCATTCAACAATTGCGATATTTATGTATGGAAATACAGATTTAGTTAATAATTTAATTAAATAATTTTAAAGAAAATAATTTTATTGGGCCTTCAAAATAATTGTTTAGGACAGTTAAACATCATGATAACATTGTACAAAATTTTGATATTCTTGCAATTAACTTGAATGTCCCCCACACAATTATTTTGATATTTCAACATAATTATTTTCAAATTTGCATCTAGTTAAATTTTTAGATACTGCAAAATTGCTTTTTGCGTGTGTACATAAGTTATCTTCGAAAAATTCAATTACGCGTAACGACTATCGAGCTTTCTCTCGAAAATTATTATCGTGTAAGCCACTTTTGCGAGTCGTATTCGGAAGTGATTAATATATTCTGCGCAGTTAAATGTAATTTAATTATTTTATGAATACAGATTGTTCTATGATATTCGGAATAAGTCTTGTTAGTCTCGTAATACTCCGCGAAATTAATAATGCCGACTGATACCATTGCAAGCGGCAATGTCGGAAACTATAATCGCCATGAGCACGATGAGAAAGAGGAGAGAGAGAGAGAGAGAGAGAGGGGGGGGGTTCTTCTTTTCTCTTATTCTACGCCTTTTTCAGAAGTACGGCAGAAATAGGGGGTAGCTCCCCGCTATTCGTCTACGTCACGGTAACTCTGTCGGTGTCGTGTCTTGGCCGAGAAAGATAGAGCACATCGAGTTAGAACGGGACAACGTTCCCTTTCCAATTTCAAACTATTTCATATTCAGAACCCGCCCGTATGATATTCAGCACCGAAGCATTAGCATGTAAAGGGTGTACCAAAGAACGAAAAGTGGCAGGGTGCGCGGGAGCAGGAACGAGAATAGTCGATAGCGGATGGTAACTAGCCATCCGTATTCGTAATAATACTATTAGGATGCGGCTCGAACCAGCGGTTGTGTATTGCGGATTGGAAACCTCAACACGTTGACCGTGAACGCGACAAACAATCACCGCAGCCAAAATGATCTATGAAATCTTCGGTTAGAACGGTGAGTGAGCGCAGTCACTCTCTTTCGATAACCCGAAAAGCAGCTAAAGCTTTTGTCGGCTCATCGACAACAGGAATGTATCGATCGTTTTCACTGCGCGGTCGACTTTTATTGCCCGTAGATAAAATTTCGCCGTCGAGCTTTCCAGCAGAACGCACAGACTCATAAATCGGCGTTTATCCTATCGCGTGTTAATTCAGCTATCTATTGTGCCGATTGCGACGCCTCGTATCTGCATTTTTTTTTTCCTTTACGATAAACTGCTGCGATCGCAATCGCGCAATTCCTTAGCGATTGCTTTCAGTTATGGAACACAACGTATTGCAGAAATGTAACAGACATATATAACGTTGCGTTGTATACATTACGCAAACTTAAAAGCTTCCTCTTTCTTCCTGAAAAGTTACATTTTTCCAGATACGGAAAATGCATTCATATTATCGATCATATCATAGTGTCGTTTCAATTTACGAGTAAATGTAGAACACGATATGTTTAATGGAACATTATCACGTTACTGTATGTCACATTAAAATTTTTTATGCACGATTTAATGCAGTATCTTCTAGATTAGTCGATATTCTAGATTGGGATGCTACCGACTTGCATAATTATCGTTCGTTCATTTTCATGAAAATGCAAAATTGATAATTCAATTTGATGAGATTGCATATTTCTGTCCGGAAATATCCGTATTGGAAACGAGTTAGGTGCATGCAAATTAAATATACCGATTGCGCGAACAATTGCTGTCGAATCGAAATTCACGCGAAAGTACTCGCATCTAGAAAACTATGCCCGAGAATAAAAAGATCTCGATAAGAGAGACGGAGGGACACCAATTAATCCGATGGGACATGACGCACTCGGAAATATCGAGCCGCGACAAGCGTGAAAGAGGTTTCGCCTTCTTCGATCTCAAATTGGCGGACAGAATGGACGGTTCAATTTGATGAGAGCGTGCCGGTGACTTTTACGGGCCGTGAAATTTTATCGTTGCACTGAGAGCAGAGTACATATCGCGAGTCGTACTATACCAACAACTTTCATCACAGAGCTGAAATTCATTGCGACGATGAAATATATATTGTCAATCCATTATCTTGCATTCGCACTTCCATGAAAACCCGAGAATGTTATATTGAGATCTGAATATTCATTATACGATTGTGGAAACACTATTGATTAAAATTATTATTAAAAGATGTTAAAATTGACGAAGATTTCAATAAATAATTATAGCTGTTAATTATAACTAGTTTAACATCGTGTAAATAATTGCTCGTATTTCATTATTAGATGATTAAAAAAATTAATTTGATATTCCATTGGGTCAAAAGTTACATTTTTTTTACATAGTTCTGAAAATAGATTTAGTGTTCATTTTTTTATTACAAAATATCGGTTTAATTATAATTCTATTGTGATCTTAAATATTGTTAAATTTACACGTTCCTGTGCCATTATCGATATGTTTCACATCTTTTTTCGAACACAATATGAAAATCAGTCGTCAGAAGTGCGGAAATTCCAGGCAGTTTTCCACGAAGTTTGACACTCAACGCACAACGGAGCGGAAGCAAATCCATCGTGAAACTTGGTCCTGCTCTACATGCTAATATCTGTCCACTGAATATCAAGGCGACATGCTCGAATATTAAATCGCGGAACTCTCAGGACAAACTCGAGGACGACGGGCCGGTCGTTCGCGCGCCGAGATGCTCGGCGATAGGAGGGAGATAGAATGGCTGAAAGATAGATACCAAGCTGACAGGTCCGAGAGACCTGAGCCCAAACTAACGAACTGCTAGTTTATACGGCTACGGTGGTTAGGTATCACTCACTTAATATGGATGGTGTGTATCAAAATACGTGATACAAGTTCTGTATCGCTTTACATCACGTTGTGCAATTTGTATCATCGTTTCGAAGTAAATTCTGGGTAAAATTTTATCTCGATAATTAATTTATTGTGCACTAATTACCGCGCAAAAACTCTCATTAGCCTGAGTTGCTTTTTATCTTATTTGACGTTCTCGAGAGTTACTCTTTGTTTTTATTTTTAATTAATTTATGTTAATATATCCAAATTCAAAAATTCCAATGAAACACAGTCAAGCATATTAACGTTGTATCGTAATACACATACATACGAGCGATATTTACATAATCTTCTCTCATAAAAAATGTCTGCCGTTTGCTAAAACAAATCAGGTTTCTATTTAAGTTAATCAATTGACTTGAATAGATTCTATTAATTTTTAAATGTGATATATGTATATGTATATGCATCATATAAAATTAATAGATAAAACATATTTATACATACGTATGTATTAATTAATATATATAAAATATTATAAGTTACATTTTTCATCACAATTGAGAGAAGTCGGAAATATAGAATATAATTTTTTTATGTGAGGTTTTGTTTTCGCGAAAATTGATTTTAAATATTCGCCGTGCAATGGATTTTGTTGTAGACTGTCTCTGCTCATGTTGTGTTCATTGTATCGGTAATCGAGAATACACAATAAAACAGGATATTCACAATAAATTTTATTATTTTATAAACTGTTGAAAGTGTTGCCCGAAAATTAAAGCTTCATATTATGAAAAAACTTTACACTATATATTTTCAACTTATTTTTTCAGAAGAATTATCTTCTTCCCGATTTTATCGCGATTTTCGGAACATCGTGTATATCCTACATTAAAATACATATGTTGTATTATTTAAAATAATATTTCTTGATTTGTCATTATCGGAGATTAATTATGTATGATATCAGCGACATAATGAATCTTCGATGATTACAAATCAAGAAATATTTATTAAAATTATTAAAATTATTTAAATAATGCATTCACATCCTTTTAATGCCGTTAATATTAATTTCTTTTAACATTGTTTCGTGATTTATTACGAAAACGTTGATTTAGCCGGCAGATCACGTTATCATCTCTCAAATGAAATTATAAAAAAGTTTGGGTTGAGTTTCTATTGTTAGACGCGGCAGCTTTGCATATTGTTGGACGTGAATTAACTTACACTTCCGTGGCATTGTAATGAATTATACAACTGATGGAGACGTTACCATTGTTAGAACAATTCTATCTATCTACCAGTCTTCAGGATCCCTTTGCACTGTAGATAATGAAATAATTATTTTTTCCAAGCATTTGCGTAATATTAAATAATAATAACATATCTCATATGATATATATGTATTATTATATAGCTTGATAACCGAAAATCAACACAGCTTGTTTGAATAGGAAATTAATATCATTGAGCGTGTGAACAATCGGATATCGATATATCGGGGTAACAATATACTCATTTTCGATAGATGATGGGTTTAGTAGTGAGGATGTGCACCGTCAGATTAACAGAAGCAAACAAACTTGCTTTCTCTCCGCACTATCATGTGCCGTGATAAATTATATCCAGTGTCGGCAGTATTGTTCTACAAACGATCGCTATCTATTGCGTGTAATCCATTCTTGAATGCCTTGCGCAGTCGGATATTAATCTCTCGCGAAAGTGATGGTGCAATAAACGACGTTGTGCTCTAAGTAAAAAGTATCGTTGCATGAAACTTTTGGAAGTAGTTGGGCTACTATGAGTTATAGGTTCCTAAATTTCGAAATTTCAACCGGAATAATAGTATAACTACATGGAAAGAGAACGACTTTGCTGAAATCTAAAAATTTAGATATTGAAAATAATTTTGTTGGACTATCAAAATGTTGCAAACAGTTTTGACAATCTAACAACCAATTTGAGCTTATATATTGTAATTCTTTTGATAATTAAAAACATTATTTTAGATTTATATCTATAATCTAATTACACTTTTAGATATTTCAGCAAAATCGTTTTTTACGTACAGGATTATTTAAAACATTTTATTTTCGAAAAAAAATCTAATTAATTGTTAAAATCTTTCAAAATTGTATTACAATAGACATATTTTAATCAAGTGTATAGTGAAATAATGACGTCTCAATTCAGCATTATCGGTGTCGGAATGAATGATAATGGAATTAAAACATTTTGCGTAACAACAGTTTGAAATTGAACTATAATTTAAAATAAAAGTAAAATAGTAAAGAGAAGGTGGTATTATGGCACCCGAATTACATTTTATACAATAATTTGATTAATAATCAATAGTTAAATTTAAAACTCGACAATTACGTTAAAATGTTGTTGAACTGATTCTGGACTCAAAGTTACGAAATATTTATTACTTAGGATACTATTAATAAAAATATGGCGACATTGCATAATGCCTCGAAGAAAAACATGGATGGGAATGTGACCTTCCATAAAAATAGCCTTAAAAAATTAGTTTTGTTTAGAAAACAGTATTTGGTTACAAAATTAACAAAAAAGTAAAACATTTTTAAATGTATGCAAATAAATGTATATACATTCACATAACTTCTGTATATAAGCTGCTTAGTACTAAAAATAGTACACGTAATATACATATAGTAAACTATAGATTAACAGCACGCAAAAAAATATTTTGCTGCTTCAGCTAGAATTATAGAATTTATTGCACGAATCTAAATTTTATCTCTGTCATCTATATGATTACATGCAATACATATCCAATATCGCAGTACTTGTTAGAAATTTATCTATTTTAGCTATTTTTCGTACTTAGATAATTTTCGCTACAACTGCAAGATCACTTTTTTGAGAGCTACAATCGATTATCAAATAATTATTTTGATATGAAAACCTCAAAAAAGAGGTCGTGAGTAATCAATACCCATAGAGGGCCACATTAGCAAAACGCTATATTATTGTTTAAATTTGCATAACTCAAAATATATATAGCCAAATAGAATATTAAATAGTAAAGAACCCACTAAAAAATACATATATTCGTGATAATACGCTCAAGTTTAAGAAAAATGAGGAAGTAGGTGAATTAAATATTAAAATGTATCTTAGAGTAACGCTATGAAAGAAATAATTCTATAAGTAGTTATTAGGATCCACTATATAATAGCTGAGATATTAAGAGAGGCCACAATATCTACACTAGCTATAATATCACCTTCTCTTCTAATATTAGTGGGGATGATTCCAAGAATAGATCTAATACAAGTAAAATACCTATGTGAGCTTCCGTGGATGTTAAATTAATGCATTTTAAAAAGTAATATTCATAACGTGATAGACACGATTTTTAACCAATTGGGATGTTCTTATTAAATGAAGTAAACGCAAACGTTTTGACTCTGGGTTCGATTCTTCTTCAGTACATTAGAAAGTCAAGTACAAAACTGTAAAGTATAAAAGAAAATCGGAAAGGACTTACGAATCCAGAGTTGGAATATTTGCGTTTACTTTAACTCTTTATTTAGTAAATACATCCCACTTGGTTGCGAATTGTATCTATTGTTATAAATATTTAATTTATGTACCAACATCCGCAGAGGCATTTTACTTGTATTAAACTTACAATTCTTTCTAAGCTAAATTTTAATGATCGTTAAAAAATAAGATTCGCATGCGAGACGATAAGATATTTTAGAATGCTTTTGTTCAGTCGTAGTTCGCAAAAATATGAAATGGGACAGTCAAAAGGATGAACCGTGAAGGCGTGAAAGGAACGGTATTCGGTCGCAAGAGAAAGATGAATGCTAACGAGAGAGCCAGCTGCAGCGTGCAGCCGAATAAAAGGGAAGGAAAACAGCGCGGAAATGCAATGTACGCTCGTCGAGTCGAATATGGAAAATGAAGCGGAGAACGAAGTCGCGGAGGCGATGTGTCCTGCCGATGATAATAATATGCATCCTGGAAAATTACATTCTCGTTACTTCGTGGAGCGACTAAATGTCGCACGAGAGATCCGGTTGGAGCTCGAGTACGATAGTGGAGAAGAAGCTCGGAAGCGGATGTAACCAAGTGGCGGCAGCTGGGAAATTTGAATGTATTTGTGAATGTGCATTTGGCATAAAGATCTTGGTCTTTTACTTACAAGTAAAAAGAAACCGAAATAGTCGGACTCAGATTATTTGAATTAACTGAAAAGAAACAAATGTATTATTAAATTAATTTTTATGTGTTTCGTCTGTTATTTTAAACCATGACACAGTACACCAATAACATATAACATCAATGTTATGATTTCGTATTTAATAATATAACTGTTATAATATGCGTTACATTACATTTATATCGTTAAATGGGAAATTATAACATTGCTGTATTATGTTATTGTTAGTTGTTATTTACTGGGGAGCTATAAAATTTTCAGTTTGATATACAACTCGTATAAATTTTACTGTTAACACTTCTAAATATTCTTCTTTTATGATTTTATGATTTATAAATACATACAAATATAATTTGTTTTATTATGCGATGAGATTAATTTTATAAATTATATTTGTAATGATATTTACGATTCCAAAGAAAATATATGTACAATCATAATGCGTTATGAAATTTAATCTGTATGTAACAGTATGCTCTTTCATTACGCTTTAAATATGAATTGTAATTACTAAGCGTATGCATAACCTTATTGCGGTGTAAACCTTTATGTGCGCTGTCTTACATATATTTTACGCGTATGAGGTTTTTCTCGTTTGTGCTATCCGACGGAGATCGGATCGATATACAAGATTTTCGTTATTTGGCAACAACACCGTAAACATTGTGGTATTCATTCCGGAAATCCGTGAGTGGAAAATTCGGTCAGCGGATTGAATTTCGTTGCCAAATATGTCAGTAGTCTTGAATAACGTTTGAGAACACTTTACAGGAATTCTATTAAAAGGAACATGTACAGAATATTCGTTGTTTCGAAATTGTTTGGAATGTGTTAAGAAAGCGACGTTGAAAGGAAACCATGAAATTAAGTAGAAGTAAAGCGTGTTTGTACAAAATAAAAGAAATATAAAAAAGTGCCAAAGAATAATACAAAAGAAATGAGCGAATTGAGTTCTTATACGCAGACCGAATGACGTTTGTGCGAAGTCAGTCACACGAACGCCCCCGAATTGCTCGCTAATCTTCAGTTCTCAACTCAAGGGAAAAACGTTTACACTGACCTGGAAATGGTTCTTTGAATTCGAGCTTGAAGGCTTGAAAAAGGAGGATTGATTATGCCAGATTTTCCTGGCAATTTGTATACGCATACCGAATAAATCGCAACCATTAAGAATCGTTACGAATCGAAGAGAGTGTTTTGTGAACTTACATTATAGATGATCCATCTCCAGGTTGCTAAGATTTTGCAGCAACTTCGCAAGTACCTCTCGTTAATCATGGGCGATACTTGTCAATAGGAAGTTTAGGAAGACAACTAGCGTGTAGTTAGAGTATTTTCTGCTTTGTTAATTGAGGAAGAGTTTACAGATAAAAGCGATCGTCGAAGAAGTCGCCCTTGATCGAGTAAGTTTTAGTCGTGAGTAGATATTCAATTAACAGCGAAGGGAGAAAAAAGAGGTACCGTTGCGAGACGTTTTTTGTTTAATTATGACGAGCAAGGCGCATTCAAATGGAAAGTGTAATGAATTACACTTGAATTATACTTGAACTTGAAAATTATGATGGAAGAGAAATCTTTTTTACGTTTTTCATACAAGTGTAACAAAATTATGATACCGTATTTAATTGATTGTTTAAAATAAAAAATAAAAATGAAAATTAGTCAACATTCTTAGAATTATGTAATGAAATATAAATTTAAAAAGCGTGAAATGACTCAAATATTTAAGAAAAACTTAGAATTTGGTTAGAAATTCAAGAATCGTCTTACGTACTTTTTGCCACGAATCTCTATTTTATTCTGACATTTGAGTTAAAAACATGCAGGAATATTAATGGCAGTCGACGATAATAGACGGATAAGAAATCTTTGTGCGTGAACAAACTTTATGGAAAACTGTTGATCTATTTTGTCGAAACTGGAACATTCATAGAAGTTACGATAATATTCTATATATGTTATCCGTTATTCTCAAATCTTTGCACGAATATATCGCAAATTAATAGTAGTTTGAATTAAAAGATAATTTTAATTGAAAAGCTAGATACGTAGGAATTTAATCTTCTTGCTGACATTAATTACATTCATGGTGCTTAATTTATATCACGCTCGTTACATAAATTTTCAGCTGTCACCGTTTTATTGGAAAGAAAGCTATGCAATAAAATGGATGGACTCTCTTAAAAATAGTATAAAATTTATGTCGTTATTACTATACTATTCCATGTTATCTTGCGTATTTGGACGAAGATAGTCTATTTTAATATGTCGTTTCATTTTTGCGCAATTTGAACAAAATTGCAATTACATTTCTATTCTCATTTACTCACTCACTTATTCATTTTCTCTCCCTTTCTCTCTCTCTCTCTCTCTCTCTCTCTTTCTTTGAGATAATAGATTTTTTTGAAAAACGTTGCGTCAATTTATATAATCTTGATAGTGGAATAGAACATAAATTTCAAAGCGTATTGTGCGTTTACATTTAGCGGGAACTTAAGTTGGCGTTCCATTTGAATGGAGTTTCCTGTGAGCGATTAGTACAAAACGGAGCGTGGAATATTAATTGACATCGAAATGGCAGATTCGCTCGATTTAGCATCGACGAAATTTCACGCTTGCACGGCTCTCACATAGAAACACGGCCCTTCGATCTAGTCTATATCTGCCGCGCAATTCGAAATTAACGACGTTAATGGACGTTAGCGTAATGGAGGGCTAATTAGAACGACGTACTGGGTTATATTTTTCTTGTCGTTCCAGCACAGTCTAGGATATAGCCGTTATACCGGTATGATAAACTCGCAACATAATAGCTTGCCGCACGTTCGAGCTAAGCGCCGAACTGTTCCGCACCTGTGTACGCACCGGATACGGCACAACCGTTACGTGCTTTTCCCGTTTTTCTCGTTTTTATTTATTTTTCTTTAACAAGGCTCGCAGATTTTTGGTTTCACCTTGCGCCGCCGCGCCGTGCTTTTCCGTGTCCCGCATTTTATTCGATCCGCAGCGTCAATATAACGCTACGTTTTTGGAAAGCTTCCAAATTCGCTCGGATGCATACCACTCTCCGGTTAATTCCAATTTATAGGTTATTGCATAAAACCGTGTAAATATATGCGGGCTCTTAAGTCGCGGCGCCCGTGGCTCGGACAGGTCTTTTATGGAAAATTTGTGCGCCTTTCATTGAACGCTGTTGGCGCTCTCGACTTCTGATCTCTCGTGATTGTTACTTGATCAATTATCCCTTTCTTCTCTCAACAGCTGTTAATAACAATAGTGTCATTCTGATGAATTAACGATGATATACGAGGTCAGTATTGTTATTACTCATCGCAATAACCCGCACTCATTGGATATCACTGTCATCCAGATCGGCTTGTCTCCGGTCTAGCGTTTTTGTAATCCAAATTCAATAAAAATGCAGTTATTGTCATAGGTACTCACTTTTTCTCCAGTGTTCCCGTTTATTGACACTTGTGTCGTGTGGCGAATCAATTTGCTCCATGTTATCATCCGCGTAATGTTATTCTACAAATGTGCCGGGTATTGTGTACACTGGTATTGTTTAATAAGAGATGAGCTCTCTACACGGTATACGATTCTTTCAATTTTGATCAGGGTGGATATTGTTTGGTCGCACCGTAAAAATAGCAATTGACATTGTAAGGAAATGCTGTTTGTTTAAATTTAAAGAACAGTTCAATAGTCACGTTATTACAGAAATATTATATATATATATAGTTGTGTATTTTTATGCGTTTTTTCCTCGCATATTAAATTTTAGAATAAATCACACAAAAGTAAATCAACTTTTTTATCTATCGACTTGCATATATATTTTTGTGTCACAAAACAAAATTTTGATGTCACGCAGATAATTAACAGATGCTCGTTAGTAATTTATTATTCATTATTATTTATTATAGTCATTTATTACGATAATCCATTAAGATTAAACGTACAGTATTATCCGCGATAGATCATTATAAATCTTTTATTTTGCTTTTAATTCGAAAAAACTAATGTCATATGTCATGTTTTGAGCACATTCTGGACTATCTCCCGAAGAAATATGAAGCCCTTAATTGTAGTGCGTACATATATAATCCATACAGTTTTTAAAATAATCCTGTTTTACTGTCGTATTGTATGACAAGTTTCTATCTCAAGTGTCACGTAATGCTGTCGAGAACGTCAATTATGAGAAAGATGAGGTATGGTGTTAATGGGATGGAAGTTATTAGCGATATTATTGCACGCCTTGGCATCTCATCCTGCAGCTCGTTGTCGCGCGCTTTCGATAATGGACGGGCAATACGACGCATAGTATGCGTCGTAGTGCATAATTTATGCGCAAGCCACGACTATATTCGGTTAGATGCCTTTCTAGAGATAAGGCATATTCGTGGATAACCCTTCAGGAATTTCTAATCGAAGCTGCTCGTTGTGATACACTTGGCGTGAATTTACAGGCATCCGACCTATCGCACGTGCGATATATTATTAATGAGTGAAGCTGAATACTGAAGTGTTGTACGCCGTGTTTACGCTTTTCACGTTGGATTTAATTTTATAAAATTTCCTTAATCTTCAATCTATTGTGTATTTCGAAAATTTAAATTAGACTTAAATTTATTAGGATTAAAATAAAAGTGATATTCTGTTTAGTTTAACTCATTAGAAGCATCAGTAATGTAGAGCCTATATATTTACATAGAGAGAATAGTTTCGTTCAAGTATCTAAAAGTTTAGTTAAATACAGATCTGAAAATAAATTTGTTTGGACCATCAAATTAGTTATGTAGGATACTGAGGTTGTTTGCTAGAATGTTAAAACTTTTTGCAACATCGTTATTAATGCTTAAGCTACGTAATTATGTTGAGGGTTTAAAATTACTTTTAGATCTGTATTTAATTAAATTTTTAGATATTTTTTAGCAAAGAACCGTTCTTTTCGTGTACGCACACTGTAACATTTTTACAAATTTCAACGCAAAATCTACAATAACTTTGCATTTCAGTATTTATACTTTTAAATTTAGAGTTTTTTTTCTATCGTGTTAGAGACTTTAACGAAAAATATTCAGATGCGACTTTCCGTCGAAGATGTCATCTCGCGAGGTAGAAATCCAATAAAATTCGTTCGTTATCGGAGTCCTCGGAGTCCTCAGCTAAGTTTAGGATGAGTAACTGTTATTCTACTCGCGTAATTCACGTTCCTAGTTCAAGGTTGAAGTTTCGTTACAAGCCCTGTTTGCAGATCATATACTAAGTTTTAGTGTTCTGTACGCAATCGCGTAGATGTAGATGTTTCCAACTGGATCCGCTCGTTTAACTCGCTGGGTCTCGTTGACCCGTGCAATTTGACATGACACTCACGAGAACTACGTCTCTCTTGGGGATGGCAAGCTGAACCAACAGCAAACGCCGACGATGGATATGGTGACCCATACATTGAGAGTGGCCCATCCGAATAACTATACATGCGTGAATACGCACGTTAACGACGTCAGCTCAATTAAGGTAATGGCCGTGTAATCGTTGTGGTCGATTTATAGAAGGAATTTTCGATCCATACCGTGCGACACGTCGTTAACGTTATGCGCTGAAAATTGCCGACGGCCGAATACCTCGTATACGTGCGAACGTCCGCGTTTAATTTAACTTAATATTACATTAATAACGTGCAGCCAAGTGTAACTGTTGCGATTCAGACAATTGTGTTATTACGTCATCGTACGTACTTGAACAAAATGACGTATTTTAATTAAATTGCACGTAATGGATTGTAAATATTTTATATATATATATATATATATATACACGGAAAAAAAATAGATTTGCTGATTCAGCAAAGCTATAGCTTGCTACGCGAATTCAACATCTGTAATTAAGAAAATTTAGTGGTTCAACAAAGAAATTATGTCTGTAGGCAGTCATCAGGTATGCTCATATAACAAACTCATCTTTGGTAATATTATCATTGATATTGCAACAAATTAGATCAGTTGCAATAACTAATTTAATATCTTTGCAATACATATTTTAATCTACATAGCATGTTGAACGCGGGTCTCAAGTTGCAAAATTATAGACATAGTGTGACTTGCGTAACATATTTTCGGCCGTAAGACGCAGAACGCAGAACGTGAAAATTTAACCTCAGTACGTCCTGTGTTTATGTCCAGAGTCTATATGTGACGTATAATTAGGTTAGATTAGGTTCTGACCTTGCAACCGCATTCTGCGTACTATAAAGATCCAGCTTAATACGTTTAAGTAACACTTTAAATAAAAATTGTATATACGTTTATTGTTGTATTATTCAATAATTCAAGAATTACATTTTTTATTGTATTAAAATAAAAACCATGTATTTATCAAAATTTGTTGTCTTAATTAACTTGAATTGTTAGAGCAACTAATTCTTTGCTACAATAAAGATTGCTAATGTAATAAATTTTTTCATTATAGCAACAAAAGTATGCGCTATCTTAGTTAGCATGTTTTGTTACAAATGTTGACTTTTATAATAGATTCATTTTTTCAATCTTTAATTTAATTCAGCTACATAACTTTGCTACTTTAACATAGAAAACTGGCTGTTCCTATATTACGGCTGTAGATTTGCTAAATCAATGAAGTTTTTAGCTGTTTTAGCAAATCTTTTTTTTCCGTGCAGAGTTCGTTTATTAATTATTTAAATACAATACTATAGTAACGTGAAAATTATTGATGTCCGCAGGTAATGCCGATAGAGTTGCATTGCACACGTGTGAGTATATATCTAGATAGAGTTGCTGGATGTACTATGTACATATATATATATATATGTATATATATATATATATATTACACTATAGGTAGAGAATACAGGAGAATACACGTACATTAATACGACCAACAATTAGCGTAATCGGTCTTTATGGCCGCATCGCAGAGAGGTTTCTTAATTGCACAATTCCACAAAGAATATATCGTTCCATGATATTATGATTACTTGTAGTATTATTGATTACGACGCATTAGCGTAGATATGCAAATGTCCTGTACGACCGATGATATTAAAATAGCAAAAATAAACACGCAATTATCTCAGAGTAATTAATAATACTTAGCCTCCCGTGTTATTATTTTTGTCGTTCTTGCTGCGCATTAATCTAAGTACACTGATATTAATCAGTTGAAACATCTATGTAGTTAACCATTGTGTGCGGTAATCGAAATGTTACGTTGAGTAATTAGCAGCAGGCTCAGGTGTAATCAATCAAGCGTCGTCCACGAACCACTGGCGATGTATAAATACGCAAACGAAATGTTTACGAAACCTCTCGTACATATTTATGTATGCACGTGTTTTGGGTACGCATAAACATTTCCGTTGCGTATACATTAACGTTGCGAGTACTTAAACCTGTTCATAAAATCAACAATTAGTATAATAACGAGCGAAAGCTCGCTACAGTTGACTTTTAGTTTACTTGGGAGGGAGTGTTTGTTAATTGCGAATGATCATTCATCCGTTTATCTTGATTTGCGAAAGACGTATATTTGAACATTAATCGCATGAGGGAAGATTACGCACTCGTTCGAGAAACCGTAATAGTGGACATACTGCCGTATTTATTTTCGGTGCTCGCATTTTGCAAATTTGCAAGTCATAATGTGCTAATTCCGCATCATGAATTTTAACAAGATTTGTCGACGTAACTTTATTATGTCGCGCGCCCTTCTTTATTATCCCGCCGTTCGTACGACACATTTTTATTCGGCGTTTCCACGGCTATAGCAATTTACGTCACTCCAAACGACAATTTGCACGTCGTGTGCGGGTGGTAACTGATTAGTCGCTTTCGCATTGATTATCGAGCATAAACCGGTGTACGAAATTTCGATCACGTAGACACGCATCTGTATTCATCCGGCCATTCGCACATACACGCATTAGCAGCCTCGAAATACTTCAGACAATTTACGATGCGTAAATGTCGCAGCGTGTCTCTGCAGGTAAAGCCGAGTGGAAATCGAATATTTTACGCTTTACTCACTGCATACTGGACACTGTGGAACTTTCTAGGATGTCCCTCAACGGTACGTGGCGAGATGTACTTCATTCCATTAAACTGCAACAACAAAGCATCGACAATTAGCCCCAAAGCTGTACGGAAACGTAGAAAAATTAATATATCAAGTAGAGATATGTAATTATATATTTGACGTTTGCCAAACGCAAAAAGAGGCTACACTGTAAATCTATTTATATCCAGCCGTTAATTCGCTGGAGAGAAGAACCGGAGAGAAGAATTTCGTTCGATATAAATCAACGTCCGTACAAACTTTCAAGATCCTTCCAGCAAAAATTATTGGCAGGTGAAAGCTGCGTGTATTCCCCTTGCGTCGATGTAGCTGCATATATATATGATATGGCTATGTATATCTACAGACCGCTCGATATATCTTGCCGGAGTTAGGATATCTCGTAGGATGACACGTCTGACATCACGACGAGAGGTCCCGTCAAGTTGAATCATCTAGGGAGTTGTAAGATTATTTTTTAAGTAATTTACCGTACCATAATGCTCTTCATATTATTCATTGAATTAATGTTATAATAAGTCGTAATTGTTTTCTCAAGTCTAATTTTGTGGATATTAGTAAATGCCATTATCTTTTTTACGACAAATATTATTGACATTGACGGTGTCTTTCGATTCGCCGTAATGCTAACAAAATATTTGCTAATTTTAAAGCAAGATTGGCGTACAGTGATGGGTCGTTAAAACAGCTGCGCGCCGTACTTGATAGGCAACTGTGTTAAGCCGAAAGCCCCGTTTTCAGCAGCACCCATCTAGCTTCCGTGAACTTTAACCTGCCATGTTGACGGAGAAGAGTAAACTTATTGCAGCACTCTCTGATGGACCACTTTTAGAGAGCGCGGGTTGAGTAGCCGTGGTACTCTTGCAGAGTGTTACATAGATGGATTCACCGAAGGACGGTGGATTTGCCCGTGTATCATAATCATCATTAATTTCATTGTCATGATGTCACGTATGTGAATAGATCAACGCGCGCCTGGCATTGTCGTATTTCACATGGGATTGCAATAATTCTGACGTGGTATTTTAATTACCGCATTACCGTAATTATTGGAGAAGACATTAGATGTTTACACTATATAGGATAAGTCGGGTGAAGATGCCATAGTTAACTTTGGATCGCGATATATTTTTAACCGTTATCGATACATAAAAGAATATAGAATCAATGAAAAGTTTTATTTATTATGGTTTAGTTACATACATGTATCTCATAAGAATTTTACGTCGCAGTAAAAAAATAAAAACCTTATAAAGTGGCATCTTATCCAATCTATTGGGTAAGATGCCACCAGACTTGGGGTAAGATGCCCTGACATCGCAACTAAATAAAACATACTGTATGATCTGTAAGAATAAAAATTTTTATCAACAGCTATTCTTCTTAACAATATTCCAAAAATAAAGAATTATTTTTTTCTTTAAATTAATAATTTTTGAAAATAAACACGAACAGCGAGCGTCATATCGTCGCTGGCTTATAAATAAACAAACCGAACGCGCCACTAATGCTATTTAAGGATAAACATGGAAAGTATTAACAAATGGCATCTTACCCCAACACGACTAGAAAAAATATTATCAGAAATTTCTATATTAAAAACATATGCTATCAAAAATCATATAAGAGGTTAAAAAATTCTCTTGACAATAAACTTCAATGTAATCTACTACGTATTTGTGAAATAAAGTTTAAAAAAGATTAATATGAATTCTAAATTTTGTATAAAATGTTAACAGAACAGTACTTTTTCAATTTACCTCGATAAATTCACAATCTTTGAAAATAAACACGAACGGCGAGTGTCATATCGTCGCTGGCTTACAAACCGAGCGCGCCACTAATGCTATCTAAGGATAAATATGGAAAATATTAACAAATGGCATCTTACCCAACATGACATCTTCCCCCGACTTACCCTATATTTTGTTAAATCTGTAATTCAATAATCTGTAAAGTCTCGATTTCATGATTTATAAAAGACATACGTAGTTAACATCAATCTTTATCGTAATGTGATCGATTTTTTACATATAACAATCCTCTTATTATCTTCTTTAATACCAATAAATTGGAGCATTTGTCTGGAAGCTTTAAAATCGCAGGATAAAAGAATTAGACTTTTCACAAAGTTATTGGATGTTCTTGCGAAGATAATCCTTGCTCTGCTTGGATTGCCCGTCTGCTTTAGTATGATTTAAATGCATGTACTTTATAGTAGAAACTTTAACAAGGGAATAAAATGTCCCTTTGTTGCGTTTATTCGATTTTATTTCAAAGATGACATTATTTTTCAAATATATGTATTGTACTGTATTTTACTCATATATTTTTTATTAATCAATAATTATAATTTACTATTATGAAATTATTGCCAGACAGAAGGTAAATTTTTTCTCAAAGTTATTAAGGGGATGCTGGAGTGTCCTGTTTTACCATCAATTTTTAAAGACTCTTTTCTCTTAATTGTTTATGGATTGAAAAGTCCTTCTTCACAATCAAAGTATCGACAACAACACAGGCTGCCAGCTACAATGTAATGCGAAAAATGAAAGAAAATTAAAAATTGTAGTTTTGTCACCGGCTCCTACAGTCAACTCGTCACAATATGTGCTGCATATAAGAGTTTCAGATTTTACCCGTTTAAAATAAGTAGCCAGCAGTCTACAGAAAACCTTGAAGAACAATCCTATGCTTTTAGAAACGATGTAGGGGCTTTGGTACAAGAGAAAAGAGTCGCCAAAAATTTCGTTCGTATACTACGAATAAAATTGACGTGAAGCCATGAAACCGTGCAGTATTTTAGTTGATCTCTTTTTAAGAGATGGCGTTGCAATACGTCAGATAAGGACAGATGAATGCGTTTGTGCGAGACACAACGATATAGATAAGTATAAGAAATGAATGAAAGATGTCACTATTATCGAATTTGGAATGTAAAAAAGTCTGTACTATCGACTTTGATTACCTTCGACCGTCACTCCAGCATCCCCTTAAATCGATAGTTATTTTCCTGTTTACAAAGTATTTTCGTTTAATCGTACAAACAAGATCTACAATATCATATCGCAGTTTGCGAATATGAAACAACTACGAGATCTTTTTTTTCAGAAGTTTTTTTTTTCAAAACATAGAGGAAATTTATATATATGGATTTTAATTAAATCATGTATTGCGCTTATTGTTTCGGACAAATTCCATTCTCATTGATTTACGTGAGACCGTGACCCACTTTCCCTTTGGCAAACTATTTTTCATTTCTCTCGCCGTCTCACATAGCCAGTTTCATTTCCTTTTATTATTTTCTCGCATCCATGAAACGGGAGTGGGCTGATTGGCGAGGAGTGAGCAGCTTGAGAATGATACTGCGACATGCTTGGCTGCCTTGGCTCACTGCCGTGCATATTATATTTTCTATAAAGCACAGCTTTTTCAAATATGTATGTCATATATGAGTATTCAATACTTTCAATTTTTTTTATTGACAATTTTGATGTTTTTTTTATAGCACAATTCTTTTTTTTTACATTATATTTCTTTTTTCAATATACGATTCTATACATAATTTAACAAATAATATAGGATATCTCTCTCTTTCTCAGTACTATCTTCGAGCAAGTATAAAAAGAGTTATGCTTTTTCTTATTATACATATGATGTAAAGAAGATATGAAAAGCCAAAAAGCAGAAGTATACGAAGAATGAAAAATATGCAAAGAATATGTAGGAAGTAAAGAAAAGGAAAATCGCAGAATATGTTCTGCTATTCACGTGACTTTGTTCAGTCAAATGGAAAATAAACTAAAACTGAAATTTAAAATTCGTTAAAAAACAATGTTCGATGAGCACAAAAAAAGAACGGTATTAAATCAACGACGGACTAGGTTTACTTGATCGATTAAATGAAGGCAAATCGTTGAGTTGAACGTTATGTCAAATATTCGATAAATTTTCTCTAAAACCCACACATTTAAAAGATAAAAGATATCTTTCGAAATTGATATAACTACCATCGTTTGTTGAGTTATTACTTCTGGGTTTTTGAATTTTTTTTTGATGTCGTTGTTATTAAAACATTTCGTTTTCAACATAGATATCGAATATTTTATGTCTCCCGAGGCACACAGATAAAAATTGTACAATAAAGATTCTGATATATTTGCAATGTCATGCTTAATCTTCTTTATCTGCCATTAGTGTGTGTGACACGAATATAGTGTACAACAAAAAGCAATATTAGTTTTCCGGGGTGCAAAGCAAACGGGAAATCGGAATAGAGGAACATCCGAATACCGAATTGCGCGGCATGAAAAATAAGCGAGCTTGCTCTTTCGCTTGCTCATGGTTGTTTTGTTTGGCACAAAGTAAACGATAGCGTAAATAGAAGAGTGGACAAGATAAACGAAGACAGCGAGATAGGCAGAAACGGCTGAATCGATTCGCGAACAGTCGAGTCGTGCCGAATGCACAGTCCACTGGTCAGAAGAGGCTTTGGTACCTGCTTGCTTTGACGATAGTTTTTAGAAGTCAGAACCGTTCTGCTTACCGGCCATGTAATCTTCAGATCACTGATTTGGAAATATCTTCCATAGTGGTCGTACTTTCCTTTAACCTTGTGTAGTATTCTTCGTCTCATTGAATAACCTAGTTGACTGTAGTTCTCTAGATCTCACGGAATGTAACTTTATGCTGATATATTACATCGCGTAATATTGCGAATATGTACTCTGTTGTACGTCAACAAATGTAATAGCAAAATATGTATAAATTGTTTGCACTTAGATATTAAAAAATGTATGATTATGATCTCTTCGAAAATATATGAAAGATAGAATATTTTTCTCTTCTGTCGTCTATTATATTTATTATTAAAAGCGTCTAAAAAAATATTAAGTATATACATGCAAGTTTGGAAAGTAACGGCGTTACCGTTATCGTTATTTTTATCGTTACTTTAATTTCCTATTATCTTTATATTTATGCGATCTTTAATGCATTGTACCTCGGAATTCAAAATCTTAAGGCCCGTCTACAATACACGGAGTAAGAAGTAAAAGTAAGAAATTGATCAATCGCGGTCGATTATTCTTCTCACATTCAGTTGTGATTAGTCAATTTCTTATTCTTACGTCTTATTCCGTGTATTCTAAACGACGCATAACACTTTGAGTGCCAAAGGTACAATGCATTAAAGATTGTAAATATAAAGAGTGCCAAAAGTCTTTTGAAGGTATTTCCGACGGGGCCCAAAATACTATTCCTGTTGGAGTAAATAAGGAATGCATTTTTGTTATGCAATCAAAAGCAACTACGGTAAAACTATCTTCGTCTTCTGATCCCTGAAGACGAAGATAGTTTTACTGAAGCCTTAGCCACGGTCGCTTCTGGTTGAATAACAAAAATACACCTCAGATCGTCTCCCAGAAATAGAAGACAGAACCTCTGCGGAAAGTTATGCATTTCCTAGAATTGGGAGACGTGGCATTCAAAGTATTGATAGATCATATTATTTTTGGTTGGATGGAAATATTTAATTTAAATATAGAAATTTAAATATTGAACAATATTTTATACTTTGCATTATGTCTTATTGTTAATATGTATTTTAATAATCACTGTCAATATTGAAAATCTGTATTATATGTATATGTAATGTAAATTATAAATTTTCAGTGAATATGGGAATCCATTCTTTAATAATGACATTATAATGTCATTATTAAAGGGTACGTTTCCATATTCACCGTTAATACTGAAAATTCATGTAGTATGTAGTTCACATTACATACTACAGATTTTTATACAGTATATGGTAGTGACTATCAAAATGCAGTCTAACAATAAGACGTAACGTACAAAATATTTATCAATATATAAATTTCTATATTTAACAATATTAAGAATCTTTATTTTAGACCGCATATGTGAGAAACACAATCAATACTAGAAATTAAAAAATGCCTATTTCGGTCGAAGCTGGATCTTCATTGCTTTAAATAATTAAATCTTGAATTACTAATATACACTATATATGTACCTGCATATATACCATGTTGTAGTCTTTTCAAACTGCGCGCCGAATTGTTTTTCCGGACTATAAACGCAATTAAAAATACTCTAGTAATAAGCCTCGGTGGTCTAATGGCTATTAGAACTGCTGGATCTTCATTGCTTTAAATAATTAAATCTTGAATTACTAATATACACTATATATGTACCTACATATATACCATGTTATAGTTTGTAGTCTTTTCAAACTGCGCGCCGAATTGTTTTTCCGGACTATAAACGCAATTAAAAATACTCTAGTAATAGGCCTCGGTGGTCTAATGGCTATTAGAATGCTCGTACGGAATACAAAAGATCCGGGTTCAAGTCCCGACCGAGGTAATATTTTTTGAAAAGACTACAATATGGTATATATGCAAGTACATATATAGTGTATATTAGTAATTCAAGATTGAATTATTTAAAGCAATGAAGATCCAACTTCGACCGTAATAGGCATTTTTAAATTTTTAGTATTGATTGTGTTTCTATATTTAAATGTAATATTTATATTTAATAAAAAATAGTGTAATATTTTACTTACTTTTAAAATTAATAGTATATATATAATGGGTTAACAAATTCTTTTTACAAAAAAAGTAATGGAAATAATAACGCATTATTTTCATAAAGTGTAACGTTCTCAACTTTGAGTAAATCTTCTACAATAATGCGGAAATTATTGAATGAAATGTGATAAATTTCTACTGGAAAAAGGTTGTAACAAATTTAATACCTTGAATCGTTGCTTTCGATTCAATTCGAGAAGAGACTCGCGATACCAAATGACTGAAATTTCTATTTTAGAAGCGATGAAGAGGAATGCGTTAAACCCAATGATCTGTAAGCATTTCAACATTCTTAGAAAGCGGTGAAGTTAGTGGAAAGAAGCCTTGACGACCTATCACCTAAAAAAAGAACTTTTATCTTAAGTCAAGTGAAATTGATCCATCGAGTTGAAAATTTTACAAAAATTGATTGTAAGAATGATTGAAAAATTCTATTCGTGTTCAACTTAAATATATTTTACGAATAAATGATTTAAAGCATTCTGAAGTGAAATTAGGCTAAGTTACCATCTTGTATGAAATTACATACATATATAAAAATTTTTTATCTAATGTAGAATTGCTCTTCTGCTATTGAATTGTTCTTCTCCTTAATATATATAAAATCTTCTAATGTAGAATATTTGATTGAATCTTTAATGACATTTTTCTTTAATGACAATGATTTAAAAATCATCTTTTAAAAATAGCTTTGACATTTGACGAGGATGAAGCAAATTTCTTCCACGTCATTCGCGACTTTTGAAATATTTTTCTCTTTCTGCATATCACGCATTGGTCTCACATATCGTCGTCCTTTCGCATCGCTGTTCGATATTCCCTCTGGCTTTCGGAACTCGGTGCAGATAATCAGCGTAACGCGATTTGTTTTTCCACGTCCGTGCCGCAATCCCAGTTCAGTCGATGTCTTTAGCGGAGATTTGAAAAAACCCGTTGGAATTGAACGGAACGCGAGAGACCCGCGGGATAACGAGGGAATTGCATTAGAGCGCGACTGTATACACGCGTGAGAAAGATTGTGCTGTCGTAACTTCCGTTCGTTCACGTAATTACCGATCATATTTTACTGAATATGTTTTCTGTGCAGCAATCAGTTCAGGCAAATGATTACGGATAAGAATTCTGAGAGCTTGCAAATGACGTTTCTATACATTAAGTTAATAACAAGACATTTAATTGTAAAACGCGATGAGGCGTATATGAAAACTCATTACATTAAAAAAAAATATTTTAATTATCTCTTAGAATTTTTGTATGGCAAAGTAAATGAATAAAAATATTTTAAATATATTAATTTTGGTATATTTTAAAGATTTTTATTTTATATTATTTTAAGCGCATTATTTTGCTTTCCGATTAACCGATTAACAATTTTTATCATTATTAATAAATAATCTCCTATTATGGCAAAATTATAATTACGTTATTCTAAGCTAAAATTATAACTACGTTATTCTGAGCCTGGTCGCAAGTTTCAGCGTATCTCTCTGTTAGCTGTATTCTCTGGAAACTGTTAACTCGAAATATATGCATCTCTATTTGTTGTTGTATAAACGTTTTCAAAAGCAAAGCATAAATAATAAAGAAGCGATGGAAACTTAACAAAAAAGTTATAAATCATAATATAAAAATAAGCTTGTTAAGTTAACATTATACGTTAATCAGTGTAATTGTCAGATTGTGGTTATAGATTTAGTATAGATTAATTAAAAGGAAATAGTCGATGAAGGATATTTTTTTAGTATAGAGAGAGAATTTTTTCTTAGAATTTATCATAAAAATCATGGTAGTGTGATACATGGTATTTAAAAAAATTTTACATGATTTTTGCTTTGATTTATTAATATCTACTATACAATTAAATTTGTTTTGTTAATATTTATAATTGTACTAAAATATAAAGTAAAATTTCAATAATTTAAAAATATTAAAATATTAAACAGTTTATACATTAATTTAAATATAAAGTATTGTTTTAAATGGAATAAATGTAATAAAATGCCAATTAGAGATAAACATAAAATATTTCATATGTACACATTTTAGAATACAACATGATGCTTTCAATCTGACTTATTATTATTAGTCGTCCATTATATAATAATTTTTACACGCAGCATAGTACGTGATTGGCAATGCCTATTAATTAACGGTTATTTTCGATTATTTTCAAATATTTTGCCTTAAAACAATTCGTAATTTGCTCGATACTTTTATTTGTAATTTATAAAATATTTTTTCTATATTTCAAAAATTCCTATCACACAGATAATATTTGATAGGTTGCTAAATTGTCCCCCCAAGCTTATCACCAAACATGATAAAATTTGTAACGAATTTTTTTGCGGTTAAAAATATAACGAAAAATTCTCTTTGCGTAAAAGTTACTTTTAGATTGAATAATTCCATATTGCGTAGATTTTTTTTTTTTAATTATCGGACATTTTCGTTCCGCCGAGTTAAAACCTTGTGACTACAGGTCGCAAGAGGTAAAGAGGCAGAGGGAAATAGCTATAATCACTGCCATGCAACTACGCTGATGTATATCCGACGTGCAACATGCTCCCATTGCCGTTCTATTTTCTCGTTTAATACAACAGGGCCGTAGTGTTATTTCGCTAGGTCAAGTCAGTCGTCATTTTCGTCGCATGTTAACTGGTTGATGAAAAAGAAAGGAAAAAAGAAAGAAAATGAAAATCCGAATGTGCACAAGTCCTGTAGCGGCTGCTGATAGATCAACAACGTGTTTTCAGCAACGTGTGCAGCACGCGCCGACGTGTTCTGACCCAGTGCGGCGTAGCGTGTGCACTGTGCACTGTGCCTTGATACGGCGTTGCACCGTTGCGACCCACGAGAAGGCAGGGGTTTTCACCATAGATCGTCATTATCTCACGAAACGGTTGGGGAAAGAGGCACGACGGAAAAAAAATCACGGCGCTCTTACAGCGGCGGTGGTTGCAGGTCGCGCGCGTATCTTGCTTCGCGGCCCGCCGCTTTGAGTATGAAAAGTTACATACGCGCACAGATAGGAAAATGCCCCTTGCCCGTAACAACCACGAGCGGTGACGTAATCTATAGGGACACCTACATTTTCGGTCTGTCTTCGTAGGGACACGCGGGAGGAAATATATATCCTGCAACGGGAATAAAAAATCGCGACTGCAAAATCGCAACTGCAAAATCGCCATTTTTGAGTTATACAACTGTCACAACTGTCTCGGATGATTGATTCTTTAAACCCGCTACAAATACCAGAGAGATAAAACAGGAAATACACTGGCTGTTTTAGGAAGATATCAATATCTTCAATGTGTTACTGATCAATATTGAAGGGATATTTCTCTGTTTCTTGCTTTGTTTGATCGCAATAGCATCGAAGGTTCTGATTGCGGCAATTATGGAAACTCAGGAATCTAAATGCAATAATCATTTGTGTAACGTTATGCATACAAAACTGCGATCATGATAGCATGGTATAATAATACGTTCGTTGCGCTTCTAATTAACTCAGTTGCTACTTCGATAACGAATAACAATATTAATTATGCTTCGTTATGTTGCTTCGCAATGCATACAGTTATTCGCGTAATATATTACATCGGCATGTACGCCGTCAGTTATTAACAATAACCGTAAAACTTACGAAGCGAAATATATGGAAAGTTATTTGCGAAAGGTAGAGAGGTAGTTCGTTTTGTTAAGTAGTTTAGCACAATGCGTTTTACTATATTACTTTGCATTGTTAGAAAAATTCGAGGAGGGCGAATTGCAGTCATGTAAATATTCTGAGAGAAGAACTATAGAACGATCAGTTCGCAAAATGAATTTTCGATTCTCGAGGTAGAATGGCCGTGTCGCCTTTTAGGTGCAATTTAAAAATGTGATTTCCAATCGTATTTAAACAGTTCATAGGCCGAAAAGGATCTTCCCGCCCCCGTTTCGCAAGCATTTCTCTAACCGGATCTGCGAATAGCGGGCAACCACCGAAGCTATTTTTATCGAATTGTTGGATAGACGTTATATATGTGCGTCCTAATAAAGAACGATTGGAACGCGCAGTGGAACGTGCCGGAACAAGCGGAATTTCTCTGTGCGGCACGAAACAAAAACTTAGAACGTGACGCGATGTACGTATCGAACGGTAACGAGAAAAGAAAAGAGCCCATAGACAGGACGACGCTACTTTGCGGCACAGGCCATAATTTTTGTTGTCAACGAGGTACTCGATTCGAAGTGAGAAGAGGGAGAAGAGGGAGAAGAACGGCGGGTTAATTATTTTTCTCCACTCGGTCCGTGCCACGCGGAGTTCTGGAAGGGATATAAATTCGTTTCCGCGTCTTGTATTTCAGTATCTCTTGTTCGACTTAAGTAAGAAAAACGAGTACATCGTAATTGGTAAGCTTGGAAATATTAGTAATGGTTGCCTTGTTTTAAGTATTTTCATTTCATTCTTTTTATTGCCACACTCTATTATATTGAATGAAATTCGACCAAGAATTCAACTTTCTTCTTAAAATTGATAAAAGTAGATAATTTTAAGTTTTAATCAATATTTTTAGATATTTTGCTATATTTTTCTGTGCCTATTTGTTATTAAATATCATATATAATATATAGAGTGTAATTAATTTAATCTTAATTGACCTATTTATACAAAACTGGAATTTTTGTTTGATTATAAATATTCTTGGAATGTATGTATGACTCGAATTTTAACATAATGGGAGCAATTTTTAATGAAGTTTCATTTATTTATTTGTGTTTTTTAATATTAAATAATTTTTAACTAAAAAGATTAATTAAGGATAAAGTTTAATATATGCGATAATTCTCTGAAGAATTAACTTAATTCTCGTTAGATACAATTGTTTTTCCATTTTCACTTAATTATCAGTTGTACAAAGTGTAGAGCTTCACCAGCATAAATATGTTTTCGTGTTTAATTAATATTAATGTAATTGTAAACAAGTAATTTGATATATATTTATTGAGTGCCAAATAATTTATTAACGAATAATTAATCGTGAGAGATTGGATTTTTATATTTCATTTTTTCTCCTAATGTTTTATAACTTAAAATAAAATTGTTATGTAATACTTTTAGTTAACGTTTTACTTATTAATTATTTGACTTAAAAATTTTTAGAAATATTTTATACATATCTAATATATATATCAGTAATAGTCACACACAC